>NW_012130095.1:89862-97782 GCF_000143395.1 Atta cephalotes
TTATATATATATATATATATATATATATATATATATCCTAACAAGTGAGATTCATTTAAACATATAGTAACACTAACTCTATTAATCTTTTCATTACGTGGTTCGATCATTGTTTTTGTTTGAAATTGTACAAGAAAAAAAAATCATCGAATGTTATAAAATGTGATTGGCCAGGCGATTTCGGTATATTAAAAGGATTGATGTGTTTCTTTGAACATGCAATTATCGTATTATTATCATAAAGCGTAATACATGAACCGTTGAACCGTAATACTGACATCCAGTGAAAAACAAATTAAACTTGTGTTTCTAAATGAATTTACGTAATTAATTTAGCTTGAAAATTTGTGTTGGGCAATTTAATGCAAAAGCAAAAAATTACATTTCACACGCAATTAAAATTGTATTTAATAACAATTTCACGTGAAGACAAACACGATGTGCAAAAATAAGTTTTAACTTGCAAATATATTAAATTCACTGATATAAATCATTTTAATCTTTTATTACAAGATTGATGTATGTATAGAAATAGAATATATTTCCGCGCGTAATACTCATTTTATTGAAATTCAATGCATAAATTTACGTTGATTTATTGCTATTTATCACATTACCTCATAAATGTATATAAATTAAAATTTTATTGTCTGAATTAATTAAGCTACTTTAACATAGTGCCCAAAAGTAGTACTTTAACATAGAGCAAAAAAAGAGAAAGAGATAGATTTTAAAAATTTGGTTTGATAACAATTTATTTAGACTGTATTGAATATAATACATCTTTGTTATTGCCAGCAAAGCTAATTTTAAAAAGAAAAACTAAAGTTACTTATTCATCGCACTGTCTAGTAATCTTCCGACAGGAGGATTCCGAAGCATTCATCAGAATCCGGGCGTTCCACGGAAATAGCAACATTGCTAATTCTCCGATTCGACTCATCCCCGCGGCGCAGCGGAGAATTCGCTCCTCGAACTCGTAATTTGATTTTTCAATGGTACGAAATTTGGTTAATCCGAGATATCTCGGAATGCAAACGAATCTAGCCAACCATGTAAACCAGGATACGCGTCGTGTTACTCGAAAGGATTTCACCGTCGGCTAATCGAGGATGAAATCTAGAAACACATTCGATGCTCTGCAAGTCACCATTAGATAGTATTCGGGTATTTTAATCAGGACTTAATAAGGATTAAGCGGGCCGTGATACGATTGTCAATTGTACAGTGTTCTTTTTGTATGTAATTTTGGAGTGCTGGATTTAATTTTAATCGTTGATTTTAGTTTTGTTTTAATCAAACAATTGCGACTGTTGTCGCATTTGATCCACGCAATGATGAAAATGGTCGCACAAATCATTTGTCACGTGAGTTTGAAATTATTTTACGATTCTCATTTCTCACATGGATGGGATTCGTACAGGGATTTCGTGTAACACATGTGTATCGGTGTCCGCGTAACGGCAAACGAATATGCGATATTATGTTATCGAGGAAAATGTCAGAACCATGTATTTATGTATGGTGTTTCGAGAGATTGACCTACACTGTTAGCGTCACGGTACAACGCTGAAATGTTTTACTATAGTATGTTATACAATGTGGTACAATGTATGTAACACGTGCTCTTAATCTCTCAGTATATCAGCAATAATGGGCCCCGAAGCCGAACGGGGCACAGTGGCTCGGTAAATCTCCCCCCAAACCCGGTATAAACGACCATGGTGGCTCTATCCTCGACCATACTTGCTCGCATCAAATTGGTTACCCGATTCACTGCGTGATGGTTTAATGACTTAGAAATCCTTCCACTTGGTACCGCTTGCTGAGATTTTCTTCATTCCCTCTCTCGAGCTTGTAGAACAGGTTCGTTTAAATCGCAATAGGCATTCTGGTTTCTGTTCATGAAATTATATTGTTTCTTTAGATGCTTGGTTAATTTGATGGAATCAAAACAGTAATTGTTATTTTAACAATTTATAGGAAATAAAAGATCTCCAGAATTGATTATAGGAAAAAAAGAACTAAGAGAATATGGAAAGGAAATGAAATGATTTCGTTAAATAAATTAACGAAACATCTAATGGGAGAATCAATGTAAAAATTACAGATAAAAAAGTATTTTACAAATTTAAGTGCAGTATCAATAATTATATTTTAGCAAATATATTAAAAGAATAAGAATTGATAATATTATAAAGTAAGGTAGAGCTAGTTGTGACACTTTTTCTTTAAATTATTATAAATTTTCACATAATTTTGATAGATTAATAGTAAATGCTTTAAAACATTTGTTGTTCATCTGGCTCAATAATTAAGTACTTATATAAATCCTTAATGTATCTCGTAAATAAGAAAAAATTATGTTAATTACAAGAATGCAAAGTGGAAGTCAATATGCCTCACTTATGAGGCATGTTGAGCATCCTCGAAGGATAAGTTGAGCCATGAAAATAATTAATGAGGTTATATATTATTAAAAACATGAAAGGATTACGTGTATATTAATCAAATTTTTATTATTTTTATCTTAAATATAATAATTTGTAATATTGTTTTTTTTTAAATGCTTTAATTAACAAAATTAGAAAAATTAAAACCTTTACTCTTTATAATAATAATTAAACGTAAAAATATATGTTTAATCGTTAACGTTATAGAATAAAAAGTATTGATAAAGACAGATTTTATTTAAGCAGCTGAGTTTATAAGGTTAGTTATGAGATACTAACTCAAAAAGCCTCATATCGGTGTTAACTGAATTTATATTATTTATAATTGAAAAAGAGTAAATAAAATATCGATCTTTGAATATTAAAAAAATTACATTAATAACTTATATTTAAAAAATTTGACACATTTGATTATTAATCGCTTTAATTAACACGTAGACTAAAAAGAATACTCATCTAACAATTTTACTTTTGATGTACGAAAATGAAAAAGCGCACATATTTGACTGTTGTCAACCAGATATAAATTAAGCGCAGTAATTTAATTAATAATTTCTGCCTTTGTGCTACCTTACACAAGCATAGATGTATCTTTATATATTTTGGTTATTTAGATATTTGCATTTGCCCAACTTGCCTCTATGCGCAATTAGATCCCGCTCTACTTTAATATATCATTATTTGAAGAAAAGTCACTGTTATATTATATGTCACTGTTATGTCATTTTGTTTTTAAAGAATATTTCTTACAAAAACTAAAAATGAAATTTTAGGAATATAAATACAAACATAGAAAGGAGAATTGTTCGCGTTGCATGCTTCAACATGCTCCTACTTTCTCCAACTGTAGCTCCTACTCACTCAAACGTTCTCGTTAGAGTGAGTAGAAACTGTATGGTAAGAACATGTTGAAGTATGTTGGAATATTCGATTCGAATAAATCTCTTCTATGATAATATAAAAGTTTTTATAATACTTTTTGTAATTTTGCAATAATTTACTTTTTCGTAAAATAAGCAAAAATGAGCGTCTGACAAAATAGGTCCCAAACCTGATACAATGGGCACAGTAATACCATATATGTTTTCCTATTCTTTTTTTTTCATAATCATTTGTACAAAATATCTTCTGCAAGATGCAAACATGTAATGCAATAATTTTTTTTTTAGGGCTTTACCATAAATACACGATTGCCTTCAGCTCCGATAAAGCTATTGAACATTATAAAAATTAAGTTAGCTTATAATCTGTCTTACAGATGTGTCGGTTTACGCTACATTCCAATTTTATATTTAAAATCATATTATAAAAAAATAAGAAAAACAAATACTAATAAAACTGATTTAGAAAAAAAATGTAAAATGATGTAATAATTATCAATAAAACAACAATAATTATTTAAACTATGTAATTTACAAAAGAAAATCGTAAGAATATTTATCCATTTGTACCCATTTTTAGCTTTTATATAGAAATGTAGTTCTCTCGAGAAGATAATTCAGAGTTGTCTAGTTAAACTTGCATTTTGAAATCAACTTTATGTTGGCAACAAACTTGTGATCGGCTTGCAACTAATGTAGAATCGGCATAAGATAACAAATTTACTCTTGATGCAATATTTATTTATTTGTCTCTTATGGGCGAATACAACTGTATGTCTTGAGACTTAATTTAAGAAGGAGATTCAACATGATATTTTTTATCATAAACGCCAACATACAATCACTGTTCAATTCCGAACAATCACTGATCAACTTCAAAAACAACAATGATTTGGCGATATTCACACATTATATTCATTTGTTTTAATATATTCTGAAAGCAATAGGTTTTTTGAAACAATCACTTAAGGCCATGGCATATAGAAAAACTTAAGATGTAAGATTTAAGCAGTAAGAAAACCAATCACAGTAGAGACTGTAAGATCATAAGCAGTAATCCAACATGTTGATTTCCTTACTGCTTAAGTCTTACGTCTTAAGTTTATCCATGGTATCATGGCTTTCATTCAATGTCAAGTACGTTTCCTACAGAAACAAATCATAAATATATAAATTATGAATTTTTACTTTTTTATGATTTATCTAAATAAATCAAGTTTATATCAGTATTAATAAAATGCAATATTTAATTTTCAAAAAATAAAAGGATATCTCTTTAGAAGATTCATATCATCAGCATCGATTTTCTTAATACATTTTTTAGCAAAATATGTAATGAATTTATAATAAAATGAGTGTGACAGAAATATTTTTGAATAAGAAATGCTTTTCATATGGTCGTTAGAAAAATGTTTAAATAACTTGAGGGAATTATTATTGAGGAAGCAAAAAGCACAAAGCGGGATTATAGTTATTTAATTATCGGTCGACGTTCATTGAAGTCGTGACATCGACTGGACGATTAATCGCGACACGCTGTCACGCGAGAATTATGACACTGTATTCGTCCTTACGCGCGATTAAACCTGACAGAGACAAAGACGCGCGCGGAGGAGGGAAACTTTGGCGGTTGAGACGCACGCGATACCTCGGATGGAGTTGATATATTATCGATGGCGAAGATAACCTAGATAAGCGTCCGAACGTCCCTATATTAATCGCCAGGTGGCACGTGATGGATGCGATAGCGCTCCAGAAGGTTCGCGCGGGCCTCAGACGCACCATGCAGCCTCGGCCTTAATTACAATACCGATGGCCCACGTCTTACGTTATACCGATATTCGGCGGGGCGTGTTATTAATCGCCAATTACTCAACCCCGCAGATCCAATTTAGAGCGATCGGAATTATGAAAGTCATTGGCTAATGCTCGAGCTGCGGTGACGAGATATAATGGGCGCGGAATCTGGTTTATCATAAGAGATCGATCGATATTTTTCAAATCCAAGCATCGGACATCTTATCGTTTTACCGTACGGTTATACTCTTTGATCAAGACGCTTGCATTAGCAGCCTACGGAAACGACAGATTTAGCGCACTTGTTATCGGGTGTGTGATTACGCTCCGACGATCACGCAATTCGTACACGTGGCCGAATAAAGCGGGAATTAATCGATTCCCTCTTCGAAAGACGGATCGAATTCGTCAATGTAGCTAGAAGAGGTGTAGGAGAGACGAGGAGACGAGACTAGCGGGTCTGGTTGGCAGCGAACTGCCCTTAGCACCCCCGACTAACAGGCGAGCCGGTGCAACGTCGCTGATTGGTGGCAGTAATTAACGTCCGGTCCTGATCTAGCAGCTCTGTGCAGCGTACCAAACACGTCCACTGCCTCGTCGTGCTACATAGATCATTGTTGCGCGAGCTGCCGTGGTTAGAGGAACTCCAGCCAGAAGCAGTACGAGGAGGCTGCGGTTTCAATAGATGCCCGAACGTTGTAGCGGATTAGCATACTGGCCCCGACCAGCAGTGGAAACTGGGTTAGGTTTTAGGAAGCGCTCTCACCAATGTGGGGAAGGAGCCGCTCTACTACGTCATTGGTTAACGAAAAGCCTTCCGCTAAAACTTCCCTTCGGGCATACCCTCCGAAATCCACCTCGCATCCCACCGCAACGAATTGCTGTTCGAAAACGATAGGAAAATCCTCCAATGAACCTCTCAAGTTGTTATTTAACAAAGTCGATTCCACGCCCTTGGCCTTTTTAATGCCGCGTGTGAGAGCAGAGGAATTACGAGCCATTCGTGCTTATCGTTACCAAGCAATCGCTTTAATTTGCGTTTCACTTATTATTATGTCAGAAAGTATCATTTTTATGTCATTTTATATATGATTCAATTAATCTTTTATTTCCCAGTTGAATTTCAAAACAAATCCAACAGTTTTCGAATACTTACGTCTTTGTTCTCAAGTGCAGTAATGAGAAATTCCATTAGTGGCAAATATCATGACTAAGTACAAAGTTCACTAATTTCAGACATTATTAAATAGCATCGGATAATGCACATTAGAAAATTTCGTCAACAATATACTCTGGAGGAATTCCAAACCAAAATTCAACTTTAACAAAAGTTAAACGTGGTACAATTTGCTTGCACGACATTTGAAGAAACATTTCAGTTCATTCAAAAGAGCGTAAAACTATACGACTGGCATAACAAACTAACAGAATACAGACGTCTGAGAATGATTTAACGTCTGTCGTTTACAACTCGAATGGTGATTCGCGTTGTTCGAGATTCATCTTTACCGTCGGAAAAACGGCCGTTTTCGAGTCGCGGTCGCGGAGGTTCGAGCACTAACGAGCAAACACTCTCTTCCTCTCTCGTTGGTATGCAATCGCCCGATTCACCACGACGACGCGGTGGCGTGGCTGTGTTGGTGCAGCCAGGGATTGCATGGCAGATTGCAGAGGAAGGTAGTGCTCGGAGAGTTGGGGGAACCACGCTCCACAGTAATGACGGCAGTACTTAGGGAAGCGGGCTTAAACCAGTACCCAGATATCGAACGAGTTAGCGATACGTTAACGATTCCCGACCCCGGTGTCACACATCCGCGTTGGTAGTACCGGAACGAGAAGCGGAGATGGCGGAGTGTACGGCGACTGATAACGATAGACGTATATGAGGATTAACGCTCCTTCGATGTGATCAATTAGGAAAGATAATGCGATATTTGTCACATTAAATTATTATATTATTAATATTAAATATAATATTATCAAGTTATAAATATTAATATTAAATTATTTTGATAAAATATAACATATATTCATTGATTTCAATAAATTCAAGCGATACGTATTTTCAATATGGATAGGTAGGTATATGTATATATCAAATATAAATCTGGCGACATTAAATTTTTTTTAAGTTATAATACGTGACTTTTAATCCTTGCTAATATTATATCTCTTCGGAGCTGACAAATCTATTGAACTTATTCATAAATTTCTTTATTAAAAATGTGAAACTTCCATTTTCTTTATATTATATCTGCAAAAATTTGGATTATTCTTATTAAAATAGTTACTTAGTATTCATTGCTCTTTTCTTTCAAATTAATTAGTGCTTTTTAATTAATATAAATTAAATAAGTTTTACAGTCTCTAAGTATCAATCACTGTATTACAAATTTTAACATTAGCTCCGGAGAGTTACTTATTGAAACTTTAATCATATTGTATAATTTTAACAATTAATAGCTATATTAAGAAAGATATTAAGTAATTCACGATTAAATATTTTTCATGCATGTTTTGTATGTGCATGTGTTTTTAATTAAAATATATTTAATATAATTTATTAATATTATTAAAATACAGATATATTCAATTTAATTTATATCTGTTTTTATGGAAAATAGATTTAGCATGTTGCTAGTACGAATACTTAATACTTCTCATTAAAATTTAATGAATATTTTGAGGTTACGCAAAGGATTTTCATTTCAGTAAGTAAAACTTTAAATCTCTGCTTCTTTCTCTCTCTCTCTATCTCTCTCTCTCTCTCTCTCTCTCTCTCTCTCTCT
>NW_012130095.1:99407-100754 GCF_000143395.1 Atta cephalotes
TCTCTCTCTCTCTCTCTCTCTCTCTCTCTCTCTCTCTCTCTCGCTCTCTTCCTCCCTCTCCCTTTCTCACCGATCGAATCGCACCGCGTACGATTAAGCACGATATTGTGTGTGTGTGTATGAGAGAGAGAGAGAGAGGGGGGGGAGGGGAGAGGGATGCCAGGTGCGTACATAGGCTTAATACCGCATTTCCAAGCAATAGGAAACGATCAATAGCGTTTAACCGTCCTTCGGACCGGTTAAACCGATTCCGCTTTCGACGGATTGAACGTTTGCGCTCGGCAACACCGAAATTCGATTATGATCGCACCCTTTTGCGTTATAATCGTATTACACGAGAATGTGTAAAACGGGCGTTTTCCTTTTTTTTCTTTTTTTTGTTACAATCCCGTCGGATTTTTGTCCTGTGTCGTTTCTGTGCAATAGTTAGTGTTACGCGAAAAATACGACGAATTGTAGGCAGAACAAATGGTAATTAAATCAGCGATATCTACCGCGATTCGAGTCAGAGAGGGCAGCGGTTTCGGATGAACTTTTACCGAATGCGACGACAGCAGGAGGATGAGAAACAGCCGGAAGTCACGACCCCATTGTTGGGGTCGGCATTAACATATAAATAAACTCGGTCGTCGAGCTCTACTCGGTGTTAGACAGCTTTGCAACTTTTTTAATAAAAGGGAAGCTCCTCGGCGTCCGGTTGCTCGAACTGTCCGAATGGCGATTAATTATACGTCACGCAGATACTGTCTTTTGACCGCATATCCTATTAGGTATGTGAATTGGAATTGCTCTGAACAAATGCGTTTCTTTTAATTCTTTACTGTTGAAATGCACTTTTGAAATATAAAGTTTAAATTGCGCTTGCGAGACACGTATACATATATTCTTTCTTTCTGTAATAAACAATTATTTTATTATATTTTATAAATCCTTTTTGTCTTTTTTCTTTCTCTTAATCTTTTCTATTCTTTGAAGGTCCATCGATATTTTGATTGTGAATTTTTTTTCTGTAAAAAATAAATAAAATACAATCTGACTTTCATATGAAATAAAAACTCATTATTAAATCCTTGATAAGTATACCTATACAAATATATAATTTTTTCAGATTTTTATATAATTCGGAGCAATAAAAAAGTTTGCTACTTTTTGAAGACTCTTATTAGTGATGGAAGAGTTAATTCATGTTGCCGATGGAAGGTATACTAAGAAAAAATTTACTAAATTTTAGTAAATATTTCTTTGAATAGTTCTAATAAAATATTTACTAAATGTAAACACACACACACACACACACACACACACACACACACACACACACACACATCACACACATCACACACCACA
>NW_012130095.1:104469-109830 GCF_000143395.1 Atta cephalotes
CTAATTTTCAACTTGGTTCCTGTCCTCTACTTCACCAATCCGCGCGGGTTAGTGAAGTAGAGGACAGGAACCAAGTTGAAAATTGGCCGAAATATGCAAGTAAATCCCAGCACTGGGATTTATATATAATATATAATATATAATAAATTTTGTTAGAATAATTATTACACATACAATAAAAATAGAATATTTTATTTTTAATATAATAATATATAATAAAGTATATATTAAAGTATAATATAAACTTATACAAAGGAATAATAAAGATTATTATGACCTGTTAATTTTTTATCGATAGATCATGTATACAATAATAAATATTATTAACTTAATATCAATAATAATAAATATTATAATTTTTATTAAGTTATATGAATATTGTTGAATAATGATATTAATATTAATAAGATATAATAAGTTTTTATAAATAGTCTTTTCTCATGAAATATCACATTTACTGTCATTGTTTTAACTTCATTTGTTGGCATGTCGAAATCTGGCATAATTAGGCACTCTATGGAGAATCATTGTGAGAATCCAGTAACTGATACAGTAATCTTTGTCGGTTATGCTAATTAGCGTTGATGTACTGTTCTTCAGAACTATTCTGTTATAACGTGGCCGGTTTCGTATCTGAGAGACAGGATAGTATCAAATTTCAATTCGCATCTCGGCGAATCAATACACGTTTCATATTCAATCAGGCAATTAACGTACACGCAGTTTCGCGTTGGTAGTTTTAGGAAAGGACGAACGTCGACAGGACCGCCTCCATTCGGTGGATTTAGGCATTGCCGGACTATTTCCTACTGAAATATTAATTGCAACGCGATAGGATAGCCAACGTCCATTGCGATATCCATCGCGTGATTGCTATGGCGAATTACAGGCGGAGTTCTTGCGTAGCGATCGATTCGCATTAAACCTGATTCGTGTCGGATTTTACCGTCACAGTCGATAAAGGCATCGATTTGCTGTAGAAGATTCAAATCGCTAAAGGCAACGAATAATTGATTAGTAAAGCGAACTCAATCTGATAAAATAGAATTTATTTCCATGAATTATTTTTAAAAATAGTCAATTATATGGTAATATGTAGGTTGAACATATTTGACAAGATTATTATAATAAATCGAATACTAATATCAGTAAAAATTAAATAACGTTATTATTTTAATAAACAGTGATAAAATTAAACTTATTTAAAATTATATGTGTAACCGTAAAATAATTAAGTAAAGTAATTAAGTGTAACCGTAAAATATTTATAACTTTTATTTATTAATTGTAATTATTAGAGCAATCAAGAGGAAAATATCCTCTTATAATTTCAGATTTTTATTTCAGATATTACTTAATTTCAGATATTACTTAAATTATTTATAATGGCGAAATAGAATAAATGTAATGAAAGATTATTTGTATTGTATTTTTATTTTTATAGTTATTAATTAGTCCTATAACGCGCATTTAAAAAACGGAAAGATTAAATTAAACAAATACATACATATATTTAATATTGAGCTAAAAGTTTAATTGTTCTAATTTAAAATTTGATTATAAATAAATGATGAACATTTCACTTAAATTTTTAAACAAAAAGTTTTGACTGTTTGATTGATATTGTAAAATTTTTATACATTGAAAAACTTTATTCGACATCAATTTATGATGCGAATTAAATGCCACTATTTCCTAAACATTGTAATTTTTTGTTTTTATATTAAGAAAATTTTTTAGAAGGTTTTTCAATCAAGCATATTAAAAGCGTCATTTTCAAAGCAACAAAATCATTATTTAATAATGTTGATAATCTCTTTCTTAATAACGTTCAATGTTTTTTTCCTTTTGCTGCAGCATACTTTATCATTTTAATTAATAAGATTAATTTATTTTAAGCACTTTAGGTCCTGTTTTATTATTTTAATAAGAAAAAATTAATCGTAAACTTATAAAACAACCATGTATAAAATGTATAAAATGTATAAAAAAAATAGGTAAAATATGTATGTAAATATTGTGCATATATGTATTTATGAATTAAATATGCAAAAATATGCTTTAACATATAGACTTAAAATATAGGGATAATTTTTTTTTCTCTAAAATAAATTTATATCTCTTAATTTCATTATTAGTCAAATAAAAAAATACGTCCTAGCATTTTCGTTAGTGTATAAGTCATATTTTCATAATATTTTTATTTAGTTTTATAATAGAAGTTATATACAATATTTTATTTTAATAAATTTAAATTATTTACTGTCTGCAATATTAAATTGTAAAAAATAACGATCGTCTGAAAATTTTACAGAAAATAGAAAATTAGAGAAAGTCTTTCAAGTTGCTTCTGTCTGATATATTAATTTATCATCTATAAACATATCCAGAATTTTGTCTTATTTTAAAGCTAAAACGTTAATTTAAATTTAAATAAATAAAATTAGTAGGTCACATAAATTAAATATGAAAAATATACAGCAACTATTCAGAAGTCCATAAAAATGATGCTATGGTGTTGACAGAAGTTTCTGCCTACTAGTCGTTTACCTCGAGACCGTAACCCCTTTACGACGCGACCATTGTTACGAGCAACAGTTTCGTTCTCCTCGAGTCTCGAGTTCCATCGCGATAATAATCCGAGGCGTTGTGAGGAGGTCGATGATGGAAGCGAAGGGGGGTGGGGAGAGGCGGGGGAAAGCGAAGTCGCGGTAGTCCGTGCTTTCGCGCGATGCCGCTGGGGAGGGTTGAGAGGGTGTCGTGGGAGGATGGGATCTGGCGAATTGTTTTAATAAAGCGGCCGCGGAACGTAGGACGGTGGTTGAATCCGGTAATTGACTTGGAAGCTCGTGCGCCGGGGGAACAGCGCGCGAGGGAAATATTCAAATTCCTTCATTACTCGCTCAAAGAATCGCTAATGCTGGACGGAATCGCGTGGAATATTATTATTCCACTATTTTAGCAGTTCCTACCGACCGTTCTGACGTCGAGGTCGAAGCGATAAAGGAGGACAGTTAGATGGAGATAAGTGCATCTTCCTTTTTCTTTTCTTTTTTACTCGATTGTCGATTGCCTTCTAATATAAAATACATTTAATACATTATAATATAAGAACATATATGTAATAACACAAACTATATACTAATCAAAGCCTTAAAACGGTCTAATTAGATTTTAATATTTGCGTGATTCTTATGTGAATTTATATATTACGTATGTAGTCCACGGAAACGCGCGCCGAAATGATTTTTCGGTCTTGAAACGCTCTACTAAACTACCGCAGTAACGAGTTAAATTGATTAGCAATTTAACAAATTTTTGATGCTTCTTCACATCTTTGAAACGATCTTAATAATGTTGAACGACATATTAAAATTTGTAAAATAATTAAAATACATTTAATTATTATGATGAGAAAACTATGCCATCAAACTAAAATTTTCTGTTTTATTATCAGAATGTGTGTCAAATTTTAAAAGCCTTATTTTTGAATAGTCAGCATATTAATTGAAGTAACATCTTTTTATTTTAATACTTATTATGCTTACAAATAGTAGCACAATACTATGCACTACATAATTTTAAATGTGTACATAATTGTTTTCATTATGTAGTAAATTCTTAATCGATCTTACTTTGTTGTGTTTCCTCATTCCTTTTCTTTTTTCTTCTCTGATATTATTTTCTGCTATTTTGTATCCCTTTCCCTTTCTTTGCAGCTTATTCTTTGTTTGTATTTGAAAGAAGTTCCGGGGGAACGACGATCCGGGGGATGACGATGCTCGAGAAAACTGGGTTATTGTAAGCATCGGTACTCGAGTACATCTTACATTCGTCTTCGAGCAAAGGCAAATTGTTAATTGAATGCGAAACGAAATCTGTCCCCTTTATTTCTTCTCTCATTCTCTTTATCGCTGTTATATCACTGACGAAGGTTTGCCGAAAGGATATTCCCAAAAGGATAAGTTGGAGAAGTCGGACTTCTCACAGATCCACATGACGATCTTATTATCCCGGTCTGTGAGTATCCACGTGAGTGCCACTCATGAAGACTCGGAAAATTCCAAGCAATGTCGAACTCTCTTCCAGAATATCTTTTGACCTACAGAATCGTTCCAGACATTGCGATAAATCTTTAGCTCGTTTTTTTCTCTCTTCAATAAATTGCGTTATATCATCGTAATTTCTGGAAGTGTTGATTTAACGAATAGCTATAAAATGAATATACTAGTGCTCATTTTCGGCAAATACGAGTGAGTGACGTTTTAGCATGTAAATTTGTCAAATTGTCATGGAAATTTAGAAATTATTGGTTAATTCCCAGCATTAAATGTAGCAATAAATGTATCAATTGAATATAACAATTGTTCAACGTTAGTTTATTGTTTTGCAACACTATCACTGATATTAATTATTTGTGCAATAAAAATTTATTATGCCTTGTTATGCCTTAAAATATACTGTACACAAAACGATAAAAATTTAATTTTCACTTGCAATCTATAAAATAAATTTAGTTTTACGAAAATAACCGTGGTATTATGATAAAAAAAGGTATTGTATTTCAAGAGTCACATATCAAAATTTTTATTTTCCAGAAGAGAGAAAGATTGTGTTTGAGCAAAACGAATTATATTTGTATAAAATATTGCTTTACACAATGATATGTATGTGGCTGATAAAAAATATAAATTAAAACATGTCAGTACATTCTCAAATTTCCAATTTTATTCAAACTTCAATTTTTTTAGCCAACAGATACGCGTTATGCATTAATTGAAGTTTGTTGTAAACAATTAATGCTGTGAAATATGAAGAGATAATAGTTTGCGTGTAGATATATAGTTCATTTCTTTGATATCTCATATCATTCGTTATTTATAGAAAAACGTCAATTTGTAAATATACCATATATATATAAGCAGCATTTTGTTATATGGATAACACATCGTATCTGCAAATTAATATTAAATTGTAATGAAAGAAATAATAAGAATTATCTATATAAATTGTTTTATATTACGCGTTCATTTTTTAATAAAATTTGTGAAATCACATCAGTGACAGAGCTTTTGCACTGTATATGACTACGTTTACACGACTCGATTTACGCCAAAGTTATAACATTGATGTTGTGAAACTGGCTAGTCATTCCATTCTTCAGAAGAATAGCTATGATTGGCCAGTTTCATAACATCAATGTTATAACTTTGACGTAAATCGAGTCGTGTAAATGTAGTATATGTCTCGACAGTTGTATTACTGTGGTTCCAAAATTGTAGTGAAAATAATATTATGACGCATGAGAATCGAATAAAATATATGCAGTAAAAACGGAGTAAAGAGAGAATAAGATGGGAA
>NW_012130095.1:114492-116213 GCF_000143395.1 Atta cephalotes
GAGAGAGAGAGAGAGCAAGGAATCTAGAAATTAATCCGATTTCATATCATTGGTTTGCTTTTCGATACAAAAAATCCTTTTTACGTACTCTAGTTAAGAAAACAATTACCAAGTTCATATTTTGATCAGACATTTTTTTTACTATTAAATTTATCGAGTTCTTGATCTGAAAACAATCTGAGAATTTTTTAAAATTATTAACAACTCGAATTAGATATTGAATATATATATAGAATTCGTGTTCTATTTCTTACGCATGCAGGTATATATTTTGAAAACCGTTCAAAATTTTAAAAACCTACTCAGAACCAAAAATTGAAGGAAAAATAAATTAATTATAAAATAATTAATTTAATGATATGTTCCAAAAGTTAACCGATCTATGTCAAAAGAATTTATTCAAGTAATAGTCATCAATGATACCTTCTTTATGATGATTTTCAACGCGAATAACCTTTATTATCAACTCAATTCTTTGTTTTATGAATAAGTAATATATAATTTTTAATATTTTTATAGTTATACATCAAAAATTATTAACACGATCGATCAAACAAATAATGTATGTAATTTGCTAGTTTGGCACAATGTCAAATATAATCCCTTCACTTTCGGAGTTTCTTTGTTCTCGACACGGGACAAGGAGAAATGCTATTGTGGTGCTAGGAATTGCTTCTTATATACGGTTAATATACTCTCCTCAGTGCGAATTTAGTTCTTAATACAAGCACACCAAGTCGTGCAGACGCTCGTAAAGCGGTATTATGAGTTACGAGCCAGCGGGATTAAGGCCGATCAAGCTCTCGTAATTCCATCGGTGGCGTGCTCTGCGCTTTAATTCTCTGTCGTATACTATCAGAATTTTTCATTGTCACTCACGATGTTACTAGATATTTGGCAGATATTCGTTAATTAACGTATAACCGGCTGATGTAAAGCAAAGTTCGTCATTTCGGGGATACAATCTTGATCAAAAAATATAAAATATTTGTTATAATATATACTTTGTTTTAAGTATCAAAAAAAAAACAATTTTAATTTTTTCCATATATTCAATAGAATCGAATAAGATTTAAATACATTACAAATAAAAACTAAAACGCTTACTAATCAGCAAATGCATTTAATTTAAAAACAATTTTATATATATATATTTTAATTAAAAAATTTTAAATATTGCAAATTATATTATATTAAAGGGATTTGGGACACTCTGTTGCGTCGATAGAAAAATGACACATTTCAAAATTAGCAACATTCAGTCGAACATGAAAATTGTGAATTGGAACATTGTTTCAATTAGGAAAGAATATATAATTTCTATAATGTATTTTTTTATAAATTTCATAGGTAATATATTTTGTAAAACTATGTTATATAATTATTGAAAATTTAAATATTGCAATACTATAAATTCGATTTCTCATTAGAGTTATGACTTATGACACTTTTCCATGTAAGCGAATAAACTACAAATGTATCATTTTTTCATAAAAATAGATAAGTCTTTAGAATTCCCCTTATTTCGAAAATATTAACTTTTATTATACCAACTTTTGTGTCAACGCAGCGATTTTATATAATAATTATATAACAATTATAATCAAATCAACGCGCATGAGTGTTGATGCTTGAATGTAATTAAAATGTAGAGAATTATAATCCTATAATTCTCTCTCTTTTTCTCTTTCTCTCATTCTCTCTCTTTCTCTCTCTCTCTC
>NW_012130095.1:117421-119999 GCF_000143395.1 Atta cephalotes
ATAGTAATTAAATAGTAGTAGATATATCTATATCTCTCTCTTTCTTCTTCTCTCATCTCTCTCTTCTTCTCTCTCTCTCTCTCTCTCTCTCTCTCTCTCTCTCTCTCGAAGTAATAACGAGGAATAAAGTCCGTATATCAAAATGATAGCGTGTGACGCGGGATTAACCATATCGCCTACGGCAATTGCATACTGTACATTGTACATGTGAATTCAAGTCGTGTCTTCGTTTCCATGATTCTGACTATATAAATAATAAAAAATATGATCTCTTTTCAGAGATTATGACGTGAAAACATGCAATTATAGAATATGGAAACGTTATAACGATGCCTTATTTGTCTGCTTTTAATTACATTATGTCAGTGTTCTTCTATTAAAGCTAATGTATGTATTTAATCCCATACAGAATTAGATTTAATATTTTAAGTTGTAATATGGTAGCAAATAACAAAATATTCTAAATTTAATTAAATTAGTTATATATAAGGAAATTTTTGTATTCACTGCTGTTTTTATCATTAAATAAATCAATAAAATTTTTCAAAGGAAACTTTCTATTCTTTTTAAATTATATTAAATTTCGAGAAATTTTTCGTTTATGCGTTTGACTTTGGATTATAAATATTTTCATTTAATATTTCAGAATAACGAGAGATTCTTTTGATTCTTTCAGATTTTCGAAGTTAGTGTGATATATGTGTCTGTAACAGAGCATGTACAATAAAGAAGAGAGATCATATCTATGACAGATATGATTTTTTTCTAGAGTCACATTACTTTCTACTTCTCTCTTCTTTTTTTTTCTTCTTTTTTTTATCTTTAAAAAATATCGTCTTTGCTCGAAGTTCATATGCTGCATGTGGCGCAGGTGAGCACAGCAGGCGAGATCAAAAGATTTCGGTGGGTGAGGGGACAGAATCAGAAAAGTGGAAGGAAAACCGTGGACGGATAAGGGTTGAACAGTGAAGCGGAATGAATTGCTTCCGTGCAGACGGCGGCGTTCTGTAACTGATAGCTCTGTCTTCATTTCTTTCTGACACGACAGTCTCGTTTCCTCCTCTCTTATTGTCTCCTTTGATTCTTACTAGCTCTCTATATCTTTTACTCGCATTCCGCGTTTTGGAAGCAGCCAAGAGCAAGGAGCGGAAGAAGAACGAAAAAGAAACGATAAAGGATCGCATGCGTAAAAAATGAAACCTGTTCAGTCTTACAAGTTTACGACTGAGTTTGTCTAAGGTGGATTATTATTGATTAATATTCTACATGTTATATTTCTTTTTAAAATCTTGCGATATTTGATGTGTCAGCCAATATTAATTAGCCAAAACTATATACTGTATTAATTATTAATATTTTAAATTTATTTAATTGCAATCACACGAAGAGAATTTTTTATTCATAGTTATTATTTATTAGAAAACATAGTAACTATAACAAAATTGCTACATTCATATTTCGTTCAGAGTGAAATAAAAACACTCATACATATGCAGCTTAATAACTCGTGCGTTAAAAACTCGTTATTCATTCTTGATTAGATTGAGCGAATAAATGTAGATAAATGATGATATACTTTTATTAATGTAAACTTCGCCTTTTCAACCGTAAACTGTTATCATACGTATTATAATATGTCCTCCCGTGAGCAAGATAAGTCAACAAAGACTTTATAAATATATGTATATATGAAATATATAAATTATGAAAATTGTTACACCTTATTTTAGTAAAGAGAAAGAGAGAGAATTAATATATTTCTCAAAAATATTTCGATTTAAATTTTTTCATGATAATTATAAATACCAGTGCTCATCTCTAGGTAACTAATAATTTCAAGTATGTGCCACATTAATGTTAAAGACTATGTTGAAAGCATTACTAAGATTATTAAGCAAAGCAAATAATGAAAAAGCGTATAATTGCAACGAAATCGCACAAAGCATCGGTCGAGCATAAAGCCGGGATGATCCTATGTAATGAACAATTTCTTGTTTAACGAATTTTCCGGCGAGTTGTATTTTTTCATTCTCTCCATTCTTTTGCACCCAAATACTATACGCGAAAGCAGCCTCATAGAATCCGAAATGAATCCGCGGATAGGTATATAAATATGTGTCGAGGGGGTTTAGAAGAATAGGGAAGAGAGAGAAAGAGAAAAGAGAAAGGCAGAGAGTATAGGGATATGTATTTAATATGCAAATTAAAGAAATGGGATTATGTCATGCGGAATGTGGCGTGTGATATTTCAAAGCTGGCCAACCTGAGGATTATATCTTTGCAGCCCACCTGTATCGGTATTATGTAAATCTATGCGCTCGCCTAGCAGCTTCGAATACACTTAATATCTTATTTTTTTGTACGTCCGATAAATTTGACCGTGAATCTTTTGAGGGGAATCTATTCATAAGTGGTATTGAAATTTTGTTCAACATGTAAATTTTAAAAAAACTGCAATATAAATCAGTCATGTCAGTTTATAGTTTATGAATCAGTTTATCAATATTTGTTGAAGTCAGTTGATTTATATATATTCTGTTTCGTTTCTCTCTCTCTCTCTCTCTCTCTCTCTCTCTCT
>NW_012130095.1:121183-128352 GCF_000143395.1 Atta cephalotes
TTTATTATTATATATTCTGTTTCGTTTCTCTCTCTCTCTCTCTCTCTCTCTCTCTCTCTCTCTAGAGAGGAATATATTGTCCTCGTAACAAAGTTTGTGTTATGGTCTCAGCTTTTAGTATCGACGAAAGGCGATAAAATTTAGCTGAGAATGGCGGTCAGTGAACTCACGTCGCGTGGCTTGAAAGTTGGCGATTTCGTTCGTAGTAAATGGATTTTATTTAATAGCATACGAAATCGCATAATGTTCGTTAGGGATCGTAAAGCCGAAATGCGTGACGCTCGTTGAGCCACGTTGAATTATGCACTTTGGGTTTACGATCCCTAAGTAACCCGGACGAGCGTTCTTCCTGCAGTAGTAAAATTTAACTCAGAATTGCCGCAAACGCTACATTTTATCTTTCGTTCATTCGCCAGGGAGGTGATCGAGGGTCGAGCTAGCCGATACTCGCGAAATTCGTTCTGAAATCAATCGCGATTTTTCTGTAATCGTTTATGTCGAGCACGGTGGCCGAAAAAAGTTTCAACACACGTGGAATAAAGCTGTCTGTTTTGCGAAATGTTATGAATTTAGAGTGCGAAAAATGAATAAAACATATCATCGCTCGTCGAACGCGACGGTATTCCGCGAACATCCGGCAGTGGTGGAAATGTACGGCGAGCATCGAAATCGCATATCGATTTCGCGGGAGATATACACGTGTCGAGAGCATGGAAGCCGGGCGATAAATTCTTTCTACTCGAAACACTTATTTGCGATATACGTTCTCTCATGCGAACATCGCGAAAATCTATTCGCCAGCTCGACGATGGAAATTTAGGAACTTTATTCAATGAATCCTTTCCAATATATTTTCCTTCTATCGAACTTGGATCGAGCGCGATCGGCGCGTGACAGGATTGCATGATTTATGCGCGTGATTTCCATTGGCTATGACAAATGGTGGGTACACGGCAATAACGATCAAGAACCATTTAGAAACGTTTCGAGAAAAATTGATTTTGACATTCAAAACGTATATAATAAAACCTACATAATAACAATTTATTAATCTATTTTAGTTGAAGTGTAAAACACTATTTTTTTACTATATGTACTATGGATTAAAGAAAACATGTTTTAAATATTTGACACGTAACAAAAGAGAAAAAAATAATTATGTGCTCTGAGAGAAATATTTGATATGAACAACCAAAGTTTTTTATTACTGATGTAAAAACTATTTGTTGAATATATGAGCAATTAAATCGTTGGTTACCAATTACCGGTTATCGGCCGATATTAATAATATCGATAATTTGTTGAATTTAATAAATAAACTAATTTAAACTGATACAAAACTGCTTTGTATAAAGTTCAAAGATCTTTTATAGTTAGAAATAAAACATTTTGTTACCGGAACAAAACAATTATATAAAAATAATAGATGTCTCTCACTTTCTACAGAATGAAATTATGTTTGACATTTTTGAACTTTCCTAGCTTATAATAAGGGTATATAGATTTCGATTGATTGCTAATCGCTCTGAAAAAATAACTGTTATCACGATTTTTAGCCATGAAAAGTGTGTACAAAATTAATTTCTAATGAATTTCTTTGTACACAGATGGACGTCGAATTTCTCTTATAAGAAGACATGCCATCTCTAAAGCCTATTCTACAATGTACTTTTTATTTCCTGTTTCTTACTTTACTCTTACTTTTTTCCTATTTGCAACCGTTTTATCGACAATTGTATTTCTTGCTACGTATTTCTTGTTTCTTTCGAAGATCGTTAACTTTTATCTCGAGTGACATAAAACAAAAAACCGGAGATAAGAAGTAAAAAGACAAGATGTAAAAAATAGCAAAAAGCAAGAAACAGAAAACAAAAAACACATTTAGAAGAATAGGCGTAATAGACTCCGCAAAATAATCTTTGCCCTATCATAATAGATTATTTTGAAATTATAAAAAGTAAATTTATTTTGTAATTTTAATCTAACTTTATATTATTTATACAAAAGTAACCAAAATGAGTAACCAAATAAAACTGCTATTAAATAAAAAAGTTATCAAATTTTCTTCTTTAATAAACAAAATATTATATTTTGCTATTTTAACAAAACTGAACAAGAAAATCGGCCATTTGTGAATAATTCTTCTTTTTTATTATCATTATTATAACTATTCTCTTAGTGTGAAAATTATATTTCCAGTTTTTTGCGTGGAAAAAAATATTTTTTTTCTGATCAGTAGATAAATATAAATAATTTAAAAAAATATTTAATATAGTAATCGTTAAAATCCAATCGCGTTGATCCTTTGATTATTGAAAATTATTGATTCTTTAATTATTGAATTATGTAGATTATTATTTTTATATAATATTATTTTTACATAAATACTTTATGTGTTTCTCTTGCTAATTTTTTCTTGCTAAATTTTCTATGAACATTGATCCTTATCGTCGCGTGTTCCAAATGTCGTTAAAATATCGTGATATGATCATACAATTCATATTCGATTTATTTTTCCTCATTTGTAAGAGGATAGAAACAAAAATATCAGAGAATCTGTTTTTGTCCCGATGTGTTTATTTCGAAGCAACGCCGGCAACGCCGACGAGTCGAATCACGCACGCAATAAGCGCCACGCTGACTTTTGCTGAAATTACGCACGACATCATTTATATTCGACGATTCGAGGCGAGGTAATTCGGGCATCAGGTAAATGGGATTATTCCATGTTCCTGGAAATTACGGCAACCTACCCTTACCTCTATGCTTTGTAGAATGTTAGTCATTTATGTAGCAATAATTTCACTTCCCATTTGTAGAGCAGAACATTAAACTTAAATAATATGTACATATGGGGGAAAGATAAAACATTTTATATTACCGTTTTATCCCCTTTTTGGGTAATTTTCTAAATTACCCAAAATAGCTTGAAAAGATGGAAATCATTATGCGACAAACTGTAATATGATATTAAAATGCAAATATAAAATCATGATATCTGGAATGTTTGCAAACAAATTAACTTTATTGCATACATCAAGGTATGTAATAAAAACATATTTAGAAAAATTTAATATGTTAAAAAAATATTTTTAAAAATTCAAAAGGTTTTGCATGGCTTTCATATTATAAAAGATGTATATTATAAAAGATAAGCAGAATATCTCATAAAATCATCTGTCTTTAAATGCTCTAATTGTTATCGTAATTTCGATTGTACACGCGCGCGCGGTTAATTAAGTTCATATGGTAGGGACGTGTAGCGAACCGCATACCAGAGAATAATTAGACACGTGCGTGACAAAGACTCTCTTCTGTCCATTAAATGATCTTGATAAATACCGGTCATGTGTACGATTAAAAGTTGACGCTTGTCGTCACTTGCCCCGGACGCGATTTAGCGCTACTACACGATGCAAAACCACGAGACAATTAACGAGACGATAACGCGAGGTTACGCAGAGATCGTTTACATGAACTGTTAATTCACTAGGAAACAATTATTCTCAGCTTCATGACGGATACTATGAAAACAAAATTATATTTCTCTGCTGTTATTATTATCATTACTGTTAATGAGACGACAACATAAATTTCCACTGCACAAATGGTGCCGGAAAATTATGAGTCGCAATTACTATGATAATAAAATCATATTTCTCATTGAGGCTACCACTATTATCATCATTAATGAGACAACAATGCAAATTTCTACCATGTGGTAGGTATCATTACCGTTGTTAACAGAATATAATGTGACGAATTACGTTAGATGTGTCAGTAATACGGAAAAGAAAACGGAACAGTAACTATGTTAATCCTAATCGCGATCATTGTGGATACGTGATTGTACTTGGTCGTAGCCGTTATTATTCCCATCATTATAATCACATCCCCTCGTCGCAACTACGTCAGGAAACGCTCTCCGCCTGCAATTACTCGTTATTGGTCGTTGCATCGCGGAAAGCGCCGTTCACTTAACCCGAACACGAAGAAGAAGGTCCGCACTTGCGCCGCCACGAAGACAGGCTGCACTTGTAAACTTAATTACTCGCGAGAGCCAAGCAGCACTTGAGGGAGGCCATCAACCGGGCCGGTTGATGCGCAACGCGAGCCGACTGCTCGTAAAACTCGTAATCAAGCCTTATTAAAACCGTAGGGGCGTGAAGAGTGGAGGAAGACGAAAAGGGCTGGGGCTGCAACTAGGTTTAACCCTTTTAAGACTCTAGGAATATTATGCTTCAAAGAATGTTTAATGCAAAGAGCAATGCTTTCTTGCTTGAATGAACATAGTCAGATGTCATCCCAAAAATTAGAAAAATTATTTCGAAAAAGAAGATATTTTAAAATCCATAGGAAGATGGATAAGAAATATTTGGTTAACGATAAAGATCTATCTAAAAACAGAGAAAAATATTAATTATTTTGTTAATTCCACATATATATCTAGACATAAATTTCGTTTCCTCGATACAAATATATGTATATTTCCTAAATTGCGCGCTATTACATATTAAATTTTGATTATAAGATAAAATTATAAAAGAAAAAGAGAATATACGATAACAAGAAATAATTTCAACGAAGCAGTAAAATTTTTTTAGGAAAATAATTGCATATGTATTTTAATATTCTCCGCATTATTCTCATCTAATCAAAAAACAATGTCCGGTATTCGTATCAGTATTATAGCACAGTATAATAAAAAGTAATTAAAATACATAATATAATATGGCTCAAGTAATAAAAATTAAAAGAAATAATGTGAAATTAAATTGGACTACGAGCTAAATATAATAAATTTAGTATTAATAATATATATTAACATAAAAATTACAAGTGAAAAGCGCTACAAAACCAAATGTTTCGATTGGATCATTATCAATGTTAAACATGTAATCAATTAAATATAAGCATAATAAAATTATTGACAGTTAACTATGGAAACACAGCGATAAACGGAAAATTTCAAACTTGTATTTGATGTAATAAAACGATGGCATAAATTTCCAAATAATACAGATCACCAAATGATATAGATAGGGATCTTGAGTCCATATGGTTGCTTTGGTTAAAAAATGAAATGCTCGACAAATAAATGTGATTAACCGAAATGATTAGTTGAAAGTTGTCATTATATGATCAGTTCTTATAAAATTGTTGCAGAATGTCGTAATAAAAACGGTGAAATATTAAATCTGTTAATATACGAGAAAATAATATAGATATAATATCTGTTAATATGAGGAGAAATAGTAGAAACAGTAAGAACAAATTAAGTAATACACAAAATTACAAATGAAAATATAAATTATTTATCTTCATTAATTGCGATTATTAAATATAATATTATATTCACGATGTTATTGATATATGATATTGATTTAATTTCTTTTTTTGTAATTAATTTTACACGAGACATATACGCTTACTGCTTTAATATCTAACATTCCTGTAAATAATTTTCAAAATTTCACCGTATAATCTTTTTAAGTTGCTACAAGAAATAACTAGCGATAAGAGTTGTATTTTCGCGAAAGTTATGATCATCCACGGAGATTCCTAATCCTAGTGTCGCGCATCGGTTCGTTCATCACCGTTGTAAGATCATAAAGTGGTATCCAGCATAATTAAAACGCAATGTTTCCTTCTCGTTCAGCCTACAACTACATTAGATAGTCAGTCCCGTGACAAGTATTAAGTATTTAGTCAAATGTTGCATGTAATGTTTTATAGACTATCGTAAAATTCTATCGATAAACATTCCCCATTCGGGAGACCAATATGAGTAGAAAAGGGATAGGAGAGATCGAGAATGCGAATTAAGATGCGTTTCATGTGATCTTTTAAATACCCGTTAAAACGAAATGTTTGACTTATAGCTTGTATAACAAATGTTACGATATAACGTATTTAGTTTTATTTGCACTTCTTATAAAACATTTCATTCATTTATTATTGTTATTTTATCACATTGATTCTAATTAATTTTCTTATTAATATTAACTTTATATTATTAAATCTTTAGATTTTTGTTTTTTCTTCAAAAACTCCCTTCCAATATTCCCTATTCAATACTTCTTACTCCAAATTTCTTTTCCTTAAGATTTTTCTTTAGTTTCCTTTCTCTTAATTTCTATTTTAATCGTTTTGTTACTGTTTATATATATAAAAAATTCTCATTAGTTATATTTTACCTTCTATTTATTATTAATATAATCTATTTAATATTAATGTACTCCAAGTTATAATGGTAAAATAAGTATGTGCATTTGTAACAATTTTTCGCACTTGTGCGTAATATTTGCAGACGCGAAAAAAATTTGTAGTCGAAAAATATGTTGTACTTTACAAAAAATGCTCAACGAAACGGCGAACTTCGGTCAATAATTGTTAAATAAACGTTGAAAATAACGAGCAGTGTCTGAATAGAAACGCGATATGTGGATAAAAAAATAGAGCGCATCCAGAAAATCCGATATAACCGGCGATCAACGAGTATCATTATGGAATATGTTAGTGATGCGTAAAAATTTAGTAATGATAAATCTTTTTAACGAATACCCGTGTTTTGGAAAAATGACGAAACTTTAGAAACAAAGTGTAAACCTCGTCTGTAACAATATGCTCTTTGTTAAATAAACTTCGATCATTTTCAACAACTTTTATTTGTGCTTGGCCGGAATCGGCCGATGAGGGAAAGGCGAAACAGGGGAGGAAAATCTTCAAAATTGTGAGTACCTAACGATACGACAAAGTGTTCTCTCTCTCCATCCTATCGAATAGACTAGTGTAGAGAGTTTCAATGTTTTGAGCTGAAGGCTTCTCATCTTTCTTCTTCTCACTCATTCAACTTGCCTTCTTTCTTTTTCTTTCTTTCTTCCTTTTTCATCTCTCTTGCATTCTGCAACCCTCGCGTTTCTTTCCATCTCGCTTTCACCCTCGTGCACCAGTCTGGTAATCTAGGAATAATGAACAGCCAGCTGTCACTCGCAATACCTGGCCTTCCAGCAAATACGACCCTTTACGAGTTCGCGCAACTTCTGGCTTGGCTGTTTTCTGATGGAGAGAGAGAGAGGGAGAGAGCGAGAGAGAGAGAGAGAGAGAGAGAGAGAGAGAGAGAGAGAGAGAGAGAGAGAGAGACGAGAGAGAGAGAGAGAGAGAGAGAG
>NW_012130095.1:128860-134147 GCF_000143395.1 Atta cephalotes
AGAGAGAGAGAGAGAAGAGGCCCGAAAGGGCATAAGAGAGAGAAGAGAGAAGAGCTATATCAGAAAAAAATGCTGACTCGATGCATTACACATGCGGGAATATGATTTGCTTCGCACAGGATCTCGCCAAGCATCTGATCGTGCAGTTATTCACGATGATAATTTACACTCTACTCAACGAGAATCGTCCGACATGATCACACGCCGATTTCTAAAAGCCTCCACGTTAATTATGCGCAAGAATCGATGCGGCAACGGAACGAACGCGAATAATAAATCACTCGCGAATCCGGCTTAACTGTACACGACGTATGGCAATTCGATAATAAATGGAAATAGCATGCGTAGCTGCGGGGCCACAATGCACCAACGTCGTATTGCAAAATATCAAGTATCGGGAAAATCCAATCCCGCGGGGATGGAGTTCTATAAGCTAGAAATGATTGAACTGCCGTCGTATATTGCTTTCATTCGGAGCAAGGACGCGTCGCAGTTAGCATCGTTTGGAATTATTTGCGAAATTCATCGTAATGAAACGGTGATATGTGGTAGAATGATGAGGATAAGATTTGAAATGAAGAAACAAGGATAAAATTAGGTGATTCATTTTTTATCAACAACATAAATCTCTCGAGTTTAAGATTAATCAGTATTTTCTTAGTGAAAATTTAATTCTTAGTATGCACGATTGAGTCATTTATGTTCTGCGTATGTCTTTTCTTTGAAATATTATATTATATATGTAGAAGCATCCGGATAAATAATGCTGTCTACTTTTTTCTTTTTTTTTAATATACAATTTTATAAATACTTTTTAAAGATTTTAAAATATATATCAGAATCACTTAATAATTTTTATATATTTGTAAAAATTAATAAAAATTAATCCGGGATATGAAGAAATTGTGTAAAATCATCTAAAGGTTAATTAAACTGTTTTAAACAACATTTCATGTCATTTGAATATTTTGGCAAGATACGTGAACAGTATATTTATTCATGAGTAACGAGGGAGGGTACGAGAGGCGTTTGCTCCCCCTAAATTTTGACAAGGAGAAAAAATTAAATTATGAAAATCATTTTTACAATAAAAAGTTAAACGCTCATTACCCAATTCGTGATTCACACATACACGTTATTCATAAGAAATGTTTGCTGAAGACCGACTGTAACATAAGTATTTTAAAGAAGGAAGTAACTTTATAATAAAACAATAAATAAATAGCTTATAACACGCAAGGTCTTTTTTAATAAATATATTTCAAATTTTACTCCAAATAATCATATAATCATAAATCTTGTGACTATAATTAAAGGTCATCATAGTACGAAATTGTCGTAGAATTAAACTGTTGCAATGTATAATATCTATCTTAATAAAAATTATCCAAAGCCTAAGATGTATGTCCGTTATAAGTTAATAATTTACAAGAGGTTCGACACATATTTTTATTCCGTAATTGCACATTATTTTCTCTTTCAGAATCGAACTCATGCTCTAATGTTTCATTAACCTTCATTCGATATCTTTATCGCAATATGTTCGTCACATTTCTATACAGAATAATTGAGATCAGTATTCTATTATTAGAGATTGCACAATCAATTATCTATTACGCATCAATCAATTATCTATTACGAATGATAAAATAAAGATATATCTACAAATACATATATCAGAGAAGTGAAATCTTACTTCGTAAAAAAAGTGGGATTCTCCTTTAGAATGAAATATCACTCAAAAAGAGTAAAAATTGTCACTCTTTTTCAAGAAGTGAATATTTTCTCTTCTCCAAAAATGCCGTATTTTCATTGTCTTAGAGTGAGATTTCATTCCAAGAAATTTAGAGTAGATCTTGTTAATGATGAAGTTAATGGAAAGATCTTATAAATATTTTAATAAATTTTGACATAAATTTTTATTGCTCCTTCCTTAATTGGAATCCTGGATACGTTCGTGTCTATTTATAAAATTCACTTATTCACTAAATTGACTGAAAATATTGCTTTATCTGTCTTATCCAAATATTGACCGATCAAAGTATTTTTGTTACACACATAAAATCTACTTGTAACACCTCCTGCAAAATTATGACTGTTATTTTCTATAAAAGTTACAAAGAAGCTGATTTTGATAAAATCCAGTATATTGATTTCCAATCAGCATTTCAGTAAACGTAGAAATAGATCTGCTTGGAACAATAGATAAATTCCATCGGTTTTGACTGGTACACAGCATATCGGAATTCGTTTCGCGGAGTTAAACGAATTACGGAACGAAATAACTACATGTCGAAAGAGCTGATAATTATTTCAGCGGAAGAACCAATCGGATGAAAAGCAAGATAAATCATGTGACGTCGCAAGCTAAAGAACTCGATGTGTAATGGCAAAAAGGGAACGTATGTATGTGGAGACGGCGGGGGGGTGGACAGGAAGTTCCGCTTGTTTACTCGATTCTTTACCACCCCTTTTCATTCGCTACCGTGGTTGCTTCGATATCCCGGCGACGGATAATTCTGCCTTTTCTGCGCTTGACACAGATGCGCGGCCAGCACTTTTAATTCTCTTTTAATCCCCTGGTTATTGCTGCTCTCGCCCCTGATGCGCCGATGGCGGCTCCTACCATTCATCTTCTCTATATTTCGAATACTCGACTCGCGTATGACTTCGAGAAAAATGAATAATAGCTAATACTACCAAGCACTCACACATAATAGAATCGATTGTGGTCGCGGTGGTCGCTACAGGTGTAGCGTTTGTCTTTGCTTCCTTATTCGTAATACATTTTAGCTAATATTATCTCGTATTGCATACTATATGAAGGCATTCGAGAGCTTTCGACCCAAATATTATATATATTGAATCACGAATGTTGAAAATTAAGCAAAGAATAATGACCATTATTATTGTGCGATCCCTTTAATGTCATTTTAGTTATTGGCTATTGAAAATTAAAGGATTGAATAAAGGTTCGGAGAAGCAAACAGAGACAAGAGGGACCTCAATTAATTTCAGCTGAGCTTGATTTTAATTCTTTTGTGCACGAGATTTATGAGACGGGAAGAGCATTACAAAGAGGAATTAGTAATAATGGGATTGCGCTCTGTCAGCATTAAAATACTTTTCCAACTTTATTGTTATAGTTCGCAAAGAGAGTATCTGTAAATTTAACAGTTTAGAGTTTTAGAAGAATTGGAGAAACTTTGAAAATTTTATAGGATGTAGCAATAATAAAAATTGATATAAAATGTTTTAAAGAAAATATAATTTTTTTCGAATCATTTCTATAATTTTTTTTGTCATTAATTAATGTCATTTTTCATGAACAAATAGCTTCAATAATTAGAATCATACGTCAATGCTGCACAGAATTATGACATATAGCTTTATGATATAAATCGATTCTGTAAGGAATCTCGCGTAGTGGAAAACATGTGCTTTCTAGGATCATCCTGCGTAATCACCATCAACCTGCATTCTGACTACTCAGCGGTATTAAACGGGTTGCATTTGGCGTGGTCGCGTGCAATTTACCTTCGGAATAGCCAGCAGGGATGAGGCTGTAGGATTCACACGTTTGACAGTGCGAAGCGTTTAAATGTGAAATGCGATCGGTCAAGCATGCCAATCATCGGAACACTAGAGTGTGTGAGTGAGAGAGTTCACTATTCACTTGCCATCTTGTCAAAGCATTATCAGCAATGATAATGAGAAAGATAGAGATAAATCGATAGATGGATAGGTAAATAAAGAGGAACATAGAGAGAGAGAGAGAGAGAGAGAGAAAATAAAAATTTAAACAATTTTCCCTTAATTAAAAATACTTCTACTTTTTATTTTCCTCTCTCTCTCTCTCTCTCTCTTTCCTCTTTTTTGTTATATTTAATATTTTTTATTCTGTCTTTTTTTATCTGAATAAATAACTCTATTACATACAATACATGTTAATTGCAAAAGACCAGAAGCTTGTCGAATTAATTTCAGGAAAAGTTATGAAAATTGTTGTGGGAATTACGTTTGCATATCCAAATATGTATCAACGTATAAAGTTTACTTTGTTCAATTTTGCGTGTTATCCATACATAACTCTCGCATGAATAGTTAAATTATTGAACGATGTTATAGAGCTTATTTATTGAATAAGGCTCGCTTGAAATTCTCGCACTCGAAAGTTTCCAGTTTTATTGATTCAATCGTCTTCGACAGACTGATCATTATCTTTGACGTTTTGTCCTTTTTCGAACAAGAATAAATCGAGAATACTTTGTCGAGTGCACGAGACGATGTTATTGTATTTAAATGTATGGAACGCGTGTTAGTATACGGCAGATAAACCATTTGCGTCACTGCATATAATAGAATATTGCAGAATAATATCATGATATTCTCCAGCTTAAGACAGAGAAATGCATCAAACGCCGTATTTCTTTTTTTGCAATTTACAATTTTCTAATGGCATACGAGGACTAGTGATTGTATCTACAAATACTTTTATACTATACTACTATTTTTTTTTTAGCTAGATTATTCTATTCAAATCAGGGTTTCAAAAAGTAAAATTATAATAAAAGTAGATCAAAAGATTGAAAGATTTTTTCATTAACTACACACTATACAATATATATATATATATACACACCTCTTTTAATCAGATATAAAACGATCAAATAATACAAAAACTCTATATGTATTTCCCGTGTGACTATTTATACGAAAGTTTTCTTTAGTAAAAAGATATATTTATATTTTTTCATTTTAAATATAATTTCATTTTAAATAATAGAGAATAATAAAGAATAATAAAGAATGAACAAATTAGGCAATTCTAAACTTCCTTAAAATATAAATTTGCATTTATTATTAAATATCAGATTTGAATATAGAGTTAATTAATTCAATATAATTTTCTATTAAATGCTCGCCAATATTTCCTCCTCCTTTTATCGATCATTCAGGTATTGAGAATTAACTCAAGGTTTATTCCGGGCACTGAGTATTAGTTACTGCTCTTAAATTAGCTATTGGAGAAACGTTAGAGAAGAGAAGAGGAAGGAGGAAGCGAATGCGAACGACATTCCCGATAACGATGCCTCTGTCGACGCGCGGAAATCCCGACGTAGGTGCGCCGGAAGCGCACTCGCGCTCTCGCAACCGCGGTGTCCCGGAGATTAATGAATATTCATTGTTTCGTAACTCAAACTTGACGAGAGACGCATCCAGCGACGACGTGAATCTAGAATGCAACGTTGTACGACATTTCGCCCACACTTTTCTCTCTCTCTCT
>NW_012130095.1:135397-140021 GCF_000143395.1 Atta cephalotes
AGAGAGAGAGAGAGAGGGGGGGGGAGAAATAGAGATAGAGTGAGAGAAAGAGAAAAGAGAGATGCGCGTGATGCAGAACGATGGCGTCGACGTCGACGTCAACGACAGTGACGACGACGGCGACGACGACGACGACTCGAGAGAGCCACTTACGTTTGAATTTTAAATTCTCCCCTACGGACGAAAGATTTTCCAATGACAGAGTTTAGGAAGAAGGGAGTATGCAGGGAACACAGAAACTAAGCTACAGGAATTAAACTCGTCGAAGCACGAACGAGTCGAAAGAGTCAAGTTGTCTCTGATGAGATCAGCATTTTGAAGACCAACGTATACAGACAAAGGTGGAAAAATCGAAGAAGTGAAGAGCGAGAAAAAGGGCGGGTGAAGAGTAGGTGGATGGAACGGACGGGACACTTGGAGTACTTCACGCTTGAACAAACCGGTCTTCTCGTTCTTTTCTTGTAGGTATTGCGATTCTCCGCTTCGCAAGCGACGGACTTGTCTCATTCTTAATGTGCGATTATCATTTCGCATTCTTATCTCTACAAAGTCTTGCGCGATATGCAGTCTTATCTTGAGAAACGGTCTATATACAAGATCTTTCGTTAGAATTATCTCAAACTTCGTAATGTTGTTCTTTGACAAATGTCGAGGCGGAGAATTTGAAATCCTTGAATTAAACTTCAGAAGTATAGACAGACAACAAAATCTTATTTATTTTTAAATAAACTTTATTTCAACAGAATCCTAATTAAAGATTTAGTTATCAAGGAGGTTCAAACGTTATAAATTAAAAACTTGTCGAAAAGAAAAGGTTTTTTACAAGGTTTTTTATAAACGCCTCTCTTTTTCCGTTCTTGCAATTCTACTGTGAATTTATTTTCTCAGTGTTTGTGAATGCGTGACAACGATGATCGGTTCTCGATTCAAGGCGGATTCACAAAATCGCCCAATTCAATCGTGGACAAGAATTGCATGTATCGTATGAGAGAAAGCAAAAGAAAAATGCCAGCTGAATAGCAACAAACGAACGCAAGGCGGAAAGCTCTTTTTCGTCCATGAAATCTGGGATTATCCATGAAACGAAGCAGATTCGATAATAAATATGTATGCTTATATGAGAACATTGTGCATCGCGTTGGAAATCGACCTATATGTTGTATGGAGAAAAGTATGAGAGAAGAAATGAAGAAACGAAAACCGCTGAGCTCCATATCTCCAATCGAGTGTAGCGTTAATTCTGCTTAATAAGAGATTTTTAATAGAAAAGTAGGAATTAAGGTATCAAAGAAATTTGCAATAGGATATTTCAAATTTCTGAAAATGTTGAATATGTCTTTCCAATGATCGTAGAAATTGATGAAAACGATCAATAAATCTATTTCAGAATTTCAATGTATCGAAAAAAGAAATATCTATTTTAGCGTTTTAATATTAAACGTTATAATTTTTCTACAACAAATTGTTTGATATACATATATAAAAGAAAATTTCTTTTTTATTTTACTTTCCAATTTTATTTTGATATAACTAAATTAGGTATTTTTTGTCATAAGTCAATATTTCAATTTAATTGGAATATTAATACAATACGTAAAGAATGATTAGAAAATATATTTTTAAAAAATACTTTTTTTTTCAACTAAAAGCGAAGTAAATAAATTAAAAATTAAAATACTTTTTCTTTCTTTTAATACCAAATATATTTTTTATTTATATTATCGTTTGAAATATATTACAAGTATCGCTTTACATGAGACTCGCGTAAAATTCTATTCACAAACGTATAGAAAAGTTCGAGAATGCATTCAAGAATAAAAATGTTGAAGATATCGAAATCGACGGAAATTTCTTCATGTCTGCTAGCTCGGCCAAGGTACAGTTGTTTAAGTCGACGTCTGAATGAGGCGAAGGGAAGACGAGCGCGTGGCGAAAGAGCAGGGTCGAAGATGAAGCACAGTTGAGGGCGGAAGCAAAGTACCGAGAACGACGTACGCGTTTCAATATTTTAGAGTCTCCGCCACCGATGCCGTCGCTGCCGCGCTGCCGACAAGAATTCTCCACTTGGAGTATAGCACCGCCATAATGCAGGTGACAATTGGAGCGTGTCGATGCTTGCCGCGTCCCGAGATTCCTGTAATGGAATGGATAGAACGTCTTTCCCTATCCTCTAGGTTCCGGTTTCCTTTTATACCGAGATTTGCCCGGGGAACTTTACGCGCCGCGGCGGAATCGTACCGGAAAATCGCTCGCCATCTCCTCGATAAAGATCAGCAACCGTGTTCTCTAACCCTTCCACTATGTGTGACGATGTTGTAGCCGCCAGAGCTATCAAGCGTATCCGTGTAGTATGCGACCGATTAAACAGTCGATGATTGACTGTCATGAAGATGATATTACATGTATAAAATGTAGAAAAATTAAATAAAAGAATTTAATATTAAAAATTTTTTTTATTATAATATGTATATAAATAATGAATACTATAATGATAGCAATAAAATGAGAAAATTGTTAATAATAATTTAAATTTAAATAAATAAATAAACGATTATAATATTCTTTAAAAATATATTGATAATAATGAATTATTAAATATTGTAGAATAATTGCGAGGAAGAAAATTAATTTATTATACGTAATAGTAAGCTGCGCAATTGTACGTTAATGATGAAAGAGCAGTATTACATCAAGTGATAGCAGTAGAAGTAGAACGAGGCAAATCGGACACGCGATACACCTTATATTCGCTGATCAGATCTAGCAATCGATGGCGAGAAAGATCGCTGAATTCGTGACAAATCGACCGTTTCCGGTAATCCCAGGATGAGAGAGCCCTGATAAGACCAACTCGGCCAAGACCGATGGCACATTCAGACGTACTCGACGTTCTGCTGCGCGTTTGTGATCCTTTACGTAACTTCTTCGACCTGGAACCATCCATCGTTCAGAAGTTTCCAGGCCGCGGCCGGACGAGTTCTCTACCAAGAACTTTTTGAAACTCGTAGCGACGCGCGAAACCTTACTTCGATATTCCGTCGGCAAGCAAAGATACCCGACGCCATTGCTAGCTGTTCCCAAAAGACGCCATCGTTGAAGTTTGTTCGCTCGACTGAAATCCGCTCGAGAGGAAAGAAATTCTCATTGCGAAATTTTTCAAAAAAAAAGCACGATATCTGTTTGAGCATTAACTTTAAATAAATCTCAACAATTAAACAGGAATTATCAAAATAAAAACTTAATTATATTAATATTGATTTATTTATATTAATATATACATATATGATATTAATCAATATGTAAGAAATTGTAACAACATTCTAAATTCTTCGCAGTGGAATCTCACTCTAAAGAATGAACATTGAGCTAGTCTGAAAAAAGAGTTAAGCTCAATTTTCATCTTTAAGAGTGAAATTTCACTGTTCAGAATAACATTTAGGATTCTAAAGATTTTCTAGTTCTAGAACTGTTAATGTTAAAATTAATGTACATTACTAAAATATTTCAACTGCGTAACGCGTTTAAATAACTGTCAAAAATTGCATTTATTTCTCTTAAGCCCAGTTTTTTATTTTCTGATTAACTTGTGATTAGAATTAACTTGATAATAATATAAAAATCTAATTAAAAATTTTTAATTATGATTAATCACTAAATTGATGATTTTGTATTAACTTTTAAAATTATTATTATAAAATCAGTTTAGTGATTCATCATTGCTAGAAAACAATTTTTACATTTTAAACAGTGTAAATTAAATGATTTAAACTGCAAGTTAAAAATCAGGTCTAACTAATTTAATGTGGACAGTTACAGTAAATAGAATTGCTGATATCAAATTCAGAAAAATTTTGATACTGCTTGCATTAAGCAAAAATTGAAAGTGTAATATATTTGTTAGTATGTGTAGTAATCTTCAGATATTAATAATACTATTAATAATAATTTATTTACAATAGAAAATATATGAAATACAATTAAATACATTATATGTGCATATTTAATTGCACAAAATTTAATTTTCTTGTTAATTTCCTTTGCAACAAATATCGTGGTAGTTCTAAAGCACATGAATTTAGCACATGAAGGTTAAGCATGCGCGTTATTACACACATTCCGATCTGTAATCAGGAAACGACAGAATTTCCGTTGAGATCAATCCAGCCTTTCCGCAGGAGCGTTCGCTCCTGTAGACTCGGCTCGTGAATGGCGCAGTATGATCTTACGTATTCTCATACACATATATACGGGACATAGTCCCTTCACCTCCACCGAGAACGAAGTGTTAGAAACGACGAAGGGAAACTATCTCAGACCGCTCTGGAACTTTCTACGGAGGTGCAGAAACTATTCGAAGCTTAGTCGAAACGGATTCATACGCATCGAAGTTGGTCAGATTCGTCGCGCGTGCCACGTAAGTCCCTTCGTCCTCTCGAGAAATGCGCGGAAGGATATGAGAGAAAGAGAAAGAGAAAGAGAGAGAGAGAGAGAGAGAGAGAGAGAGAGAGAGAGAGAGAGAGAGAGACAGATACGTACGTACGTACGTACGTACGTCGTACGTACGTCGTACGTACGTAACTTAACTAACTAACTAAACTAACGTAACTAACTAAAACCAACAACC
>NW_012130095.1:141800-147970 GCF_000143395.1 Atta cephalotes
GAGAGAGAGAGAGGGGGGGGGGGGGGGAGAGAAAAAGCTCGCTTTGCTGCAATCGCAGCCTGCTCATCCACGTGGAAATCATAGCTCGCTACGGGAGCCATCGGGAATCGAAATTGTCCGGAAACGCTTGCCGGGCTGTTCTCGGCGGAATTCTCTTTTCTTCTTCCACAACGTAGTAAGGGGATGGATGATAGAGGAGTAGGACGACCGCTAGCCGACTGCTTCTTCGGGGATTTGAGCGTAAAGAGACCTCCCGGAAGATTGTCTGAGGATCTCCTTGTAATTCGATGGCGACGTTCGAAAAGATACGTCGCATCGATCGGACGCAGATCGAAATCAAGTGTATTTGAAGAAAGTATTACAATCACTGAGAAATGAATTTGAAACTAGATAAGTCTTGCAGAAAGTGATTATTGGTATTGCTAAAAATGCATTATATAATTAGATTAATAATAAAACTGTTTAAATATAAGCTCGTCTGATGAATGAGTTTTTTAAAATTAGATCTTGAAAGAAAAAAAATTCGAATATTATAAAATTATAACCATATACTTATATTATATCCTATAATTATATCTACTAAAGATGTATCAGGTATCGTTTGACAACAAAATGAAATTGGAAACTTATACCTTCTATATAAAAATAAATGTTTTATATATATACATATATATATATATATATATATATTGTATTATATGTACAAGGTGGCCCATTGAAAACGAAATAGACTGAATAACTCCTACAAAATGATTTTTCAAAAAAAACGTAAAAACAGGTCGATTTGTGTTGAAAGGGGGACTTCTTTTGACGTATAATTCTTATACTCGACTTCGACCTCTTAAGCGGAGGTTGCCAATCCCTAAAAAATTTCAAATAGGAAAGGAGATCAAATACATTATTATAGAATATTATAGAAAAGTCTTTCAATTTCCTACATTTGATTTTTTAAACTCGATCAATTCGTTTAGAAGGTACGGAGTGATAAATCTCTAAAACAAACAAATCTTTATATCTTCAAACTTTTTCTTTTGTTTGTTTTAGATTTAACATTCTGTATCTTTTAAATGAATTGATCGAATTTAAAAAATTAAACGTAGGAATGAGAGAATTGAAAGATCTTTCTAACGATGTATCATTTGACTCTTCTTCTTATTAAAAATTTTTTAGGGTTTGACATCCTCGTTTAGGGAGTTGAAGTTGAGAGTAAGAATTATAAAAGATGTCCCCCTCCCAACAAATTAACTTAGTTTTGGTTTTTTTCAAAAATCATTTTTGTAGGAGTTATTCAATCTGTTTCGTTTTCAATGTACCATCTGTATACATATGAAACACTTTAAGAACAATATTCATATATTTATCAATATAATTTTATAGTTTTAATGAAAATTTTTTCATTTTAGCTTTGTTATTTTTTTAAACACGTCTCATATTAATATATCTCATATTGAAATAATTTTTGATTCAAGTTCTAAATCGCCGCTAAACTATTTATTAGGGGAATCGGAGATCGATTATCATAGTTTTGAATAATTCACTTTTAGAAAAATGTAAATGTAAGATTTTGAAACATTATATATGTTATAATATATCTACATCCTCCTAAATATTAAAAAAATATCACTCTTGAATTTGATGCATCTTTGTACAAATAAGTTATTTAATTTTAAATAAAGCTGCGAAAATGTGACAATTAGCTCCTTATACTCAGGGTTCCAAGGTTAACAACATATTTTTTATTTGGATAAAATATATAGAAAATGCAGTTTTTATTTTAGTGTCATTTCTAAATAATAGGAATATGGTATTGATACAAATAAAATAATATTTTAATCATAAAACATGTAACTTGTTTTCGTACTGTATAGCTTGTATATACAAAAAATGAAAAGAATACGTATATATAAATAAAATTATATTCGTAAATATATATTCTTTAAAACGTGTCGATCTAAAGAGATTCAAATTGACTTAATAGCCACTCATTTTGGTCAATTTATTCCATTTATAGTTGTTTTTAGTAAGAAATTCTATTCACAAAATTTATTACAATGATAATGCTAAAAACTAATTAAAAACAAAAAAGGAGATAAGAAAAATTTACTTAACAACTTCATTTTCTTAAAAGTTGTTGATAAGACCTTTTTGGCACAAACTATTTTACATAACAATTTAATACTATATCAGTAATCTGTAGCAAAAAGAAGATCAATGCTCTACTATATGTATAATAATTGAGTTATTAGCTTTTTGACGATCGAACCTCGTTGACAATCTCCCCTATCTTTGCATAAATAATGCAATGTAGAAAAATCTATTTTTTTCATAATTTTTCATTTTATTAAAAAATATGCGTAATATATCTTTAAGAAGCTAGTCTATCAATACTGAACTTTAACGAATTTAATATTTATTAATCTTTAATTTAAAAACTTATTCGTTATAAAATATAGTGTATAATTATAGTTTTGTATAATCACGCAAATCGTAAGGTTACATAAGTATATTGTTAATAAAAATTTACGATTTGAAAGATGATTGAAATAGTAAAGCAAAACATGTTTTATTAAGCATGAAGATATATGTACATATAAGTTCTCACTCACGAATGGGAGACTAGCCGATCAAAAATATCAAGTGCGAGGATAAATATCTTCGTCGCGCGTATTTCGTTTGAAATTTTTCACGGTATGTCTACCGAAGAATCTGAGAATGATCCCCTTAGGGGTCAGGGACCGGGTGCGGGAAGTACCATATCGCGAAATCTACCGACGAGCAACAACAGCAGCAGCAGCAGCAGTAGAAGCAGTAGCAGTTCGAGGTTTGAGGTTCGCAGACTCTCGTCGTTGTAAGGGAACGGTATTGGATGTCATCACGAGAGAGATTACGTGCGGCTTTGAAAGAGCTCCCCTATCTCACTTCCACTTCCATTCACCCTTCTTCCTTCGCTCTTCATCCACCAGCGTCGATTCGCGCGTCGCTATTTCAGCTACCCTACTTCCTCGCTGTTCGCGCGATGCGCGACGCACCTTCAGTGTTCCCCCTCCCCCTTTCAGTCCTCTTCAGCAACTCGGTCGGGAAGACTCCCCGTACTGAAGGGCGCCAGCTCTCATATCCCATTTGCCCCTATTTTTCATAAGCGATATTAGAATCTATCATCGGAGCCCGACCAGACGCTCGCCTCCGCTCTAGAAACGACAGCTATGAAGGTGGTAGGTATCGATAAAAAAAGATAGAGAGAGAAAGACTCCCTCCCCCTTCACCCCGATTATCTGCAAGGTGGGGTACCACGATCGCTGACGATTATCGATCCCATTGGAGCGGCGACGTGAATGGATCCAGACTTGTGCCGATCGCAAAGACCGCTATGCTCTCGACAGCGAAGAACGGCTGAGAGTCGAGCTGCCCTATATATTATCGCGGTTGCCGCGATATTTCATTCATCGCGACCTCTCGATCTCTCTTCTTCCCTGCTTAGTCGATTTTCAATTGCGGGCATGCGCTTCTCGCGCGATCTCAATAACGTTTCCATCTCCTCACCCCTACCACGTTAGCAAAGTACCGCATAAAAATTTCTTAGACGCATATTTTATTTGAAATCGAAGGCTTTTAATCTTGATGACTTTCCACTTTTACATTAAGTTTTGGTAAGAATATGAGGAGTGCGCTAATTGGACTTATGGGATCTTTGTTGTTCTATGAGTTAGCTCCTTCTCATTCTCTCACGCAAAAAGGAACCAAAAAAGGAAAAAAGTAAAAAATTTGAAGATCGAAGATTAAAGAATGAATTGATTGATAAAATGAATTGTTATTGAAATTATCACTCTATGATATTCATTGTCATAAAGATGGTTTCAGTTGATGGGTTCAGATTAAATCAGCTTAGCAGATTAATATATTATTAAACTTATCTGACGATTGATTAAAAATTAATTTTTCTGAGAGTGATTTTTGTTTTTATTTATTATTGGCACATGAAATAACTTATAATTATTGGAAATAATAATTGGCATATGAAATAACTTATACATAAACATTTAATTAGGATTGTGCCAAATTTTTTGCATCAAATTAAACAGATCTTTTGTTTTTCATATAAAAATATAGAGTTAATAGATATATACAGTTTTAAAAATTAGTTGCAAGATCGCAATGGAAAACAAAATTTACGACCATTAATCATTTCATAAATGTAAGAAATTTTTAACTCAACGTTTAATCTCTTGAGGTTTCAAACGCAATAAGGATTACTTTTTTATTTTGTTTCTAATCACGTGTTCCTTCATGCTTCGCAATAAGTTCTTCGATGCAACTATCGATTCGCGTGTCATGAATTCACAAAATGCCGTCACGATTTGTGTAGGCAGTATATCCGGAAATTTATGTTATTTATCTTCCCCCGTATTTACCGCGGCTTGCGATTTACCGTGATTACTAATTATAGCTTCAACTCGGGCTCGTTAATTACCTCCGCGCCGGCGGAATGGCGACATTATTGACTCGTTAAATAGGATAGTTTCAGACGTATTTCTGACACATTTGCACGCAATGAAATTGTAACGGTTTTTTCGTAATAATAATGTGACATATTAAAGAAAGAAACGAAAGGAAAAGTGTACTTACCTCTATGCCTGTTAGTTTGCTTGTCGAACATCAGCATAGCATCTTCGATCTGAAATGTAAAAAAACATTTGATTAGAGAAATAAAGTTTTGATAAAATAAACAAATTTTGATAAAATATACATTTAAAAAAATTTAAAAACAAATAAATTTATTTATAGATTTTCAACATATTAAGAAGATTCTTTAGTAGATGTCTCTTGAGAATCAGAATTTAAATGTAATATTATTTCATCACTAATTTAATGTTTTTAAGTCCTATATAAAATATTGGTGCACGATTCAAAATATAAATATAGAACTATAAATATAGAATTAGGTGGTAAATTTAATTTTTGCCGTTTTTTCGTTTCCAAATTTTTTCCCATGGCACGCAAGCGTTTTGAGTAACATTTAATACTTTCGACAACTCTAAAAGCGTTTGTGCTGATCCTCATTAAACAATTCTTGTACAACAATTCTCGACATCTTCAAATTTTTTCGGCTGTCTGGGATGTTCTTTGTCTCTCAGATCAAAATCACTTCAAAAATATTCAAATCAAACTCTACAAGTTTTTTTCTTTGGTGATGAAGTTTCATCATATACTTCGAATAACAAGCGATACGTTTTAAATGTGATTTTCTTGAAGTCAAAGTAATGAAGAAGCACATGTTGGAAAAACAGCTTATCGCAGTTTATTTTCCATCGATTGGAAAATCTCTTTGGTGTCGAGAAATCTAACTTGAGAGGACTGAATTACTTTCAGCAATGTCCAAACTACAAAAGACATGTGATGTCACAATTTACCGTCGAAACTCGTCGGCATTGGAGCCGGCATCTTCCAGAGAGCGGCAAGAATTAAGTTTATCATTTAATATATATATATATGTACTGTATATATATATATATATACATACACACACACACACACACACACACACACACACACACACACACATATATATATATATATATATATATATATATATATATATATATATATAGAAACATACATACATATACATAGGTATAACGCAGCGAATTCGCAACCAATATGTGCAAATATTTCTTAGCCGTGCTTTATATTACGCGTTCGTTTCACAGATATTCACCAAGCTAATACGACTCTCACTTTGTGTTGAAATAACGAATGACGAAATAACGTTGCTTTTATTGCACATGGGAGTATGGCGAATATTGTCAGAAAATTCGATATAAATGCTGCATATTTGCGTTTCGTCGAATATCTTGACAAAGTGTTATGAATTTACGAGAATTTGCTTTTTCTCTGTGAATAAAAAGAACATATTATATTACTAAATAACAAATATCAAAATGTATTACATTCTCTCATTTAAGTAAAATCTTTAGATTGTTTCACACATACACACACACACACACACACACACACACACACACACACACACACACACACACACACACACACACACACACACACACACACACACACACACACACACACACACACACACACACACACTAACTACTACTAACTACTACTAACTAACAACTACTAACTAACTACTAACTACTACTATACTACTATAC
>NW_012130095.1:147990-163611 GCF_000143395.1 Atta cephalotes
CGTAACGTAACTACGGCGCTAGTAGGCCGGACGACTACTACCTACGAGAGACGGACGAGAAGTTAATTTATTATATATATATATATATATATATATAGTATATATATATATATATAATACACACACACACACACACACACACACACACACACACACACACATATATATATATATATATATATATGTATATATAAAGTACATATAAAAGTTCATATTAAATTATTGAAGCATCAAAGATCCAATTTCGACTGTTATGATCGTTCCTATTTCTTATTGGTTGTATTCTCATATGTATGGTCTAATAAGATTTTTATTGTTTAAACAATATACACAGTTTAATCTAATAAATAATTTACAATTTAATGTAATTAAATTAAATAGCACAGTTTAATTTAATTTAATTCAATAAAATTAAGTGCATTAAAGATTAGATAGTTTGAATTTCTATATTGATTTTATTTAATTTACATGCTGTTTATTAGTATTTATAAATTTATATACTTTTTAAAATTTTGTTTATATTGATTAACTCTCAAGTTTTTTCTTTATGGTAGTATTTTTTCACGATGAGATCAAAATCAGAATTATATTGTCGGATAAGGAGTATGGTAAACGTGCGGCTTTAGTAAAGTATCTTATTTACTAAAGCCGCTGTCATAAATTAAGCGGCTTACTGACGATCGAAGTAACCTATATTTGATATAAGACCTCGTAGTAAACCCCTTGGCGTGTTAGAGGTGCAAAGCGCTCCTGTCAAAGCCTCAGAAATCGTAAACGCCGTTATGGAAATGCAATACATATATAAAAGATATTTCTAGGAAACTTCATCTTAGTGTGACAAATGGAAGAGAACATTGTATGTATATCGAATATTGAATACTTTCGACAAATCATTTTGTATTAATGGAAAATATCTAATGACATCTATTTGTAAATAGAAAGTCTAAATTTTAAGCAGAATCTTAAGGTTCGTAATATATTTCTGTAAGCTTGCAAGAATTTTTAAAGTGCTAAGTACCTTTATTTTTACAGCTTCTTACTAGCCAAGAAATCGTACATATTTACGAATAATGGTACGTCTTACGATATATACGATATAAAATAAATAGAGAATAATAGTCATAAATTTTTACAAGAAGAAGTTTTACGAGAACACGTTAGGAGTCTTACAATTCTGCTTAGAACTGACTCATAGAACTGACGTCTAGAGTTAATGTCTTTTTCTGAGGTAAAATCATTAACCCATCATCTTTCTTCACAAATTGTATAAACATTTAAAAATGAAATTTCTGAACAATAATTGTGATCATCTAATAAACTTATGATGATATTATTAATTCATGTAATATGGTTACACTATGTACAAATCAAATTACGTATATTATTAACTGTATGTAAAGTTAATATTATGCAGCTATAGTATAATTATTATATGAATTAATCGCACATAATATTATCATAAATTATGATCAGTACTATAACTAATAGTCTAGAATAAAAAACTATCGATTTCTTATTATAATTAAAATATTAAAAGTAAGAATTAACGAAGATTTAGAGATACAATATTTACATTAATTAAATAAGATTACGTTTTCTCTTTGGAATTACTAATACTAAATAATAAGTGTTATTAGTCAATATTACTAAATATGGTATGTTGGAAATGACAAGATTTGCTCATCAAAGAATATCATCGAATAAGATTGATTTTTAAACAATTCCAACGACGTCAGTCAAATGACGAATAAGATCTCTCTTGTATCTTTACGAGAACTGCGTATGTATTGTAAAGCACAGCTGGTCAGAGATTTACGGAGTATGTTGCTGAGACGAGAAGTTGGTAGAAAGTGGCGAAGGGCGGATGACTCTGTATGGTTAAAGCGCGAGCGGAGCTCTAGAGAGGCGTAGGAAGCGCTAGTAGGATTTATGGGACAGGAGAAACAATAGGGATTACTCTTACCCCCTTCGTTGTTCCTTGAGTTGACTCCTTCTCACTCTCTCATTCTCTCAACAACAACTATCGATAGTCTACAGCATTAGAACAGCAAGCGATATTCTTCTTCTTCTGACGTTATGTTTGAGTAAAAGACATATGACCTTTCATGTGTATTTCATGTATATTTCAATAAATGTATTTCCTAGATATACACGTTTCATGTTTGTGTTTTAAATATAAATCATTTACACTTTTTTAAGGTATTCTAATTATAATTAAATTTAATAAGTAAGAACCTTTTTCTTCCAGAATAAAATGGGATACTAAAAACTACGTCGGAATTTACAATTTATTACGTATGTATAAATTTATGTAATATAATTATTAATATAATATTATGATATAATTATTAAAAATGTTTAATATGTGAAATGATTCAAGATAAATTAAATGAGAAGAATAATAAGACTAAATTTCTCGAATGGAAACGATTGATTTAAAATAATTACAAACTTACATTTTGTTTGGCATCCATAAATACTAATAAAAACATTGATATAATTTTGATTATATTTTAGTTGGTTGATTTAGTTTACTGATGAGTTAATAATTAATTAATAAATGTTAAAAAAGCACGTAGTAATAACGCTTGTCACGTTTCTGTTCCGTTCTCTCGTCTTGCTGTGTAATAAAATTTTAATGAAATTCGCGCGACGATCGCGCCGCTGTCTGTGGCAAGAAAGTCGCAGAAAAATGCCAAGGGAATCGAGTGTCTTAGCTGACATTTGTTACGACTTTTATTTTTCGAGGGGTGGCATGCCTTTTACGAGGGGGTTGACGGCAGCGGGAACAAGAACAAGGGAACGAGCGATCTTTTAATGAAAACGCAAGAGGCATCATGGCGTAAGATAAGACCACTAGCGAAGAAGCCATTCGTCGTTATCTACACCTTTCCACCCTTTTCCTTTGCACAGTGTGGATGTCCTTTCATTATTCCTTAATGCTGCAGTTTTTGTTGTGGCTGTTATATTGATGTATTCTCGAACAGTCGAATTAGTTTGAGTCTTTCATTCGATGTTGCGAATTCTCCCATCGCCGTCAGCGACAATGGCTTCGATCAAGAACGAGATTTCTCCATTCCGATCACTACGTGAGAAAAATACGTGAGGTTTCCTTCTCTATCGACTTCGTTAGCATTTCACTCAAACGGAAGCATTTTTGAATCTTTGCATTTGCCAACCTTTTTTAATGGTTTTTTTAATTTGTAAAGCTTTTTTATATACTCACGTGTTGTTGACAACAATGTGTTGTTGTCTTAATCTACATCTTTAATCTTCATCTACATTGAATGAAATCATTCTTCTTCCAAAACAAATTATAATTATTTCGAACATATTCACTAATGACTCTCCCTTTTTTTTTTAACACGGAGATCTTCGCAAACTGGCAATCATGAATTTCCCTCATTATCTCGAATAATTATCGCGAGTCGCAATGCAGTTTTGCGGGTTTCACGTGTATCGTTGCATTACGAGTATCTATTTCCTGCGATATGTAATATTCAGCGCGCGGCACATTATGCGTCCACGTATTTACTTCATTAAAAATACATTTCCCGGATGTGTTTAATATTGATTCTATATAAATTAATATAATTATCATACTGTGCATTTACCAGTAACGTCGAGTACGAGAGATAAGCGAATATTATATAAAATGTTTGTTATTTTACTGTCGTTTACGCGCGATTTGATTTCCTGTATGATAAATTTTCTTTTTTCTCTCTAATGATTTCTATTACATTTTCCTTAATAAATTGAGATTATCTTGATGTTTTCTTTATAAATATAGTAATATTAAAACAAGAACAAATATTTAATATATATATTTATTAAGGCATAATATGTATATTTAATAAGGCATCAAAGAAGAATGATATTGCTTCAGTATTTTCAATTGTAATTAGTTTTTATAAAATTTACGTACATTATAAATAACATTAAAAACTGATTTCAATCAATAGTACACTTAAAAAAGTAATCAACTTTCATCCATATAGCTTTTTACTCATATGTATTTAATATCTCACTTTCGTTGTGAGTAATAAACAAAAATTTATCGGGAGAAAACTATTACTCAAATAATTCATCTGAAAAGTTGTGCAGTTACAAATATTTCTCATCGGTGCAGTTGGTATATTTGGCTGCAATAACTTTTCGAAACATGGAACTCGCGCAGATAAGACGTAAAAAATGGACGTACTTTTCCTGGGTACCAATCTACTTTTGACAAATGGAATTGGTATCCTCTTCCAAAGAAAGAATAATTCTGTCGAGAATGGAAGAAGGGCAGAGAATCTTGGTTTGCACGCAGATTGAAATTCCAAAGACACGCTGGTGTAACCTTAAGGAAATGGCGATAACGAGAAAACGTAACGCGAAGTGGCCTTGTAACTTCCTAAACTTCTTCTCTTTACTACACTCCGGAAAATACGTAGTACGAAAGGTTATCGAAGAGAAGGAGAAGAAGGAGGAAAAGAAGGAGAAGGATAAGAAAGTAGAGGAAGAGGAGAATGAGGAGGAGGAGGAAAAGAAGGAGGAGAAGGAGGAGGAGGAGGAGGAGAAGGAAGGTAGGGAAGACAAGAGTCGGCGGCGTCATCCCCAGAGAGCAATCGAGTTCTGGTGAGTGGGCGAGACGTACCTTATTACAAGTTCGATTCCACTGGTGTTACAGCTCTCGGTGGACCGAGCTGTAGATTGCTGTCTTACTACCCTCGCCCTTTATATCGTGAGACCTTTCCTCCAAGGTAAAGTGTCATTTTCCTCGTCATCTCTTCATCGTACTGATGCTCACTTTAATCTTTTTGTCTTTTCATTCTTTTCTAACCAACTAATTTAAAACATTTGGGCCAGTATTATAGAACACTTTTGCGAATCGCTTCTCGCACTTCGAGCCTCTGTAACCGATAACTTGCTAACAAAGTCTTTCAATTTATTTATTTTACAATAGAAAAATATTTTATTTTCGAATAATAAAAAAAGTATATATTTATTAATTATCGCGTGCACAAATTATCATTGTCTGTCATAATCCGCTTCATTGGTGCTTGTAAAATAACAGTCGTGGATGCATCTGGATCGAATTTCCGACGTGCAATTACGTACAATAAAGAGATAGTCAAAATAATTGAAAATGCTCATTTTTCCACGTTAATGATTATTATTAATAAGCATTGTCGAGAAGGAAATGCAATTGACTCTTTTATGATATAAACACCATGTGAATAATATTTTGTTACGTGAATATAAGGTAGAATAAATTATTGAAATGTTTGAGATGACAAATTAACGTATCGTTATTTTTCCATACATATAAATAATTTCATCTCACTTTTTCAGGGAAATATTTTTGATAGGAAACTGTCACTGTTTTCTAAAATATTGTAAGAAGCTTTAAAAATGAAAAAAAAATACTCGCTTACTAATAATGCCGCTTAGCAAATTTTACAGTCTCTCTATATATTTGCAATTCATCTGTTGATTTTGTCCAGCGTTTCATTGGATTTCGCTTTGCTACATTTTCTGATTTGCCTTTACATTTTATGGTAATCCCCAGGAACATACGGAGCAAAAAATATCCTTTAAATATTTGCATTAAGGAAAGAGTTATCAGAAAAGGTTAAGACTAGTTAAAACAATGATTATGAGAAGTTTATGATGATGATTTTAGTATTCATCTTGTTAGTCTAACAATAAGTATCCTAAGTAATTTAAGTTAATTAATTCAATATTCGTAAGAAGATATATTATTTGTTTATATTTTTTACAATTAAACAGCGTATTTCGTTACGCGTATTAATAATTATCATAATAAGTACATTAAAGTATTATGACTTTAATCTCAGTATCTAAAGTTTATACATGTATCTAGCCTGAAAATCTCTCCGACATACGTAAATCTCTTGACATTTGAAAATGTGAAAGAGATATTCATGATGAATGTGATTTATAAAGAAGTTCGTGCTTTAAATCAGGAAAAGTGAACGATCTATTTCGATGAGTATACTTCGGTCAATTTATCACGTTACAAAATTCCACAGTCCGTGTATTCTGTACTCATACACCACATGCGACTAAACTGCGAATCTGTGCTTGAAAGCTGGAAGTTATCTCAATCGATCGCGACATCGAATCGACGCAACGAACCAAAACGGTGATTCCCATTCGAACTTGTTTCGTAGCTTCGCGATCCGCGTTGCAATGTGATACACGCTTCGAGTGCGTGCATACACACGCATACGCCATCCCAAGTGCACTTCATGAAACTTATCACCAAAGTTCACAGAACCGGATACTTCAGTAACATGGGCTTCGGTGTGCTTAAATTCATTTTCGAACGCGGAGCATCGAGTTTCCACAACCCCCATCCTGCGTGTGCGGCTCGTATTGTGCGCCGTGTACCTTTTTTATTTTGTTTCGCTCCTCCGTTCCTCGCTTGTCCCGAGCTTCCTTTTCGAAGATAAACGAGAACGAATGCACCGTGCTTCGAGAACGCTCTCCATCGAGAAGTTTTATTTTTTTTTTTCCGAGTTGATTAAAGGCCGCGCCGCGACCTGCGCTAGAGTTACAAAGTCGGATTCTATTACCTGTATATGCGGTAAAACAATCTACGGTCGCGGCTCATTTGCAGCGAAATTGCGGTTCACGACATTGTCGACGCACATTTCAAATTAACGCACTCATTGCGAAAATATGTGTGGAAAAATGTAGTTCGGATTATTTGAAAAAATACTTTTTTCCTGTCATACATAATACATCATGTATGAAATTTCTGTATAAAATGAAATGGTAAATCTTTTCTCTCATTAATAGTTGAAAAAAATAGAAGATTAATGATGTCGCTTTAACATTATATGGAATTTCTAAAATCGTGGAGTCTATTACATTTCATCACGTTACTCATTCAGCGTTAATACCCTAATCCTTGGGCGGAGAGAGCAGGTAGTAGCTATTTTGTTGCAATGTCACCAACTTAATCAAGGTGCTTTCGACCGCTTCAATTTCACCGTCGTGTTCCTCCGTGACTCATGCGATTTCGCTGTTCGTCCTGGGGTTGAATAATGACTCGGGAAGGACTCGAGATAGGGCGAGGAACTTAAGTAGAATGGATACGCGAATGGACACTCGACGAGAGGGTCGATCTGGTTATTCGACAACATGTAAGTCGACTCCGCCTTCATTGATGTTCCTGGGACGAAGGAGGGAAAACTTTTCAGGAAAACTCTAAAGCGTTCCCAACAAACAAATTGGTCTCTTCGTCGGCTGCTGCCGCCAAAGTCATTTGCTGCTCGATACTCGATCGATGTTGAACCGAACTGTATTTCGAAGGAACGTGCAGTATTTTGTGCAAGCTGAAAAGAGCTGTTTTTCGCAGGAATAACTTTCACGAAAAAAGAGGAGAACCCTTTTTTAGTCCTTCCTGAACGGAGCCGTCCTCTTCATTCAACGATTGGAATGGATATAGTACCTCTCTTATACAACCGTACCAACGCGGGAGATAATGATGGCTCTCAGACCGACATCTACCTGCTATTTTCAGATAAAACCGTTGAGTCGTGCACACGATCATCCGAGAAATATCGATAACACGCTGCGGGCATATTAATATCGCCAGGAATCTCGCAGAAGCATCAAACAAGTATCAACCTATCGGATAAATGTTTGGCATCGTTGTGCGATCTCGCGCGATCAAACCACTCGATGCGACCATAAGTAATTACGTGTTTGATTCCCTTTTTTTACACGTATGTACTACACGAATATACAGCAATGTACAATCTATGAATAACAGACGATCATGCCACGTATTGCTATATGTTCAGCGCTAGATAAAATTCGCAAGTAAACGACCACATATAGCATTAAATATCAAATGTGAATGCAATCCCATTTAGCACGTTAATTGTGAAGTACGAATATAGTCCACATTTTTCTCGATACAACTCTTTTATTTGACATGTTATATCCAATAAATAGTCAGTATCATACTCAGGAATACTAATTTTTAGCTTTAATACTTTATGGAATTTTTTTCTGCTTTTTGCAAAGATTTATATCTTTCGTACTGAATAATTGATACATTGACCGATAGTTATTTTGGACAAGAGTAACTTGAAAATGAAAGATCTCTGTAAATATCCGACATTTCGTAACTGCGTCACTATTATCTGAGAATAATCAAGATCTGCATAATTACTTAAATGTAATTTTAAATATAATTTTAAAAGTTTATACGAGCATTTAAAATTGCATCGCCTCTACGAAAGTTCCTGCTCGAAGGGTTCTCGATTACTTCTTGTCTCCTTAAGATCGTAAAACGTATTCTCAGCGTTTACGGTGCCACTCGGACAAGCATCGGTTGTCTGCCGATGGTCCCTTCCGAAGAAAGTACGATCTCTCTAATCTCTAAACGAGGTAACTTCGCCTTTCGCCCTCCGGCTACATCCTGCCAACCTCTTTCTTACGCGAACCGCCCAAGCATCATTTGTAACTTCCAACCCTTCTAGACATTAGCACTAAAACGTTCCAAGGGTCATTTTGAGCCTCAACTACGTTCAAATACACGAAATGACCGAAATATTTTGCGATATTGAGGACAGACACACGGATTTAGACTTCAATGAAAAAAAAGTTTCCACGAAGATACATTTCAGTAATTTTATGATATATCATGTAATTGATCATATATCATATCTTATTTATTTAAGGATGTCATAATTCAATTACGAGTTAGTTATTTTCTGATAAAAGCTATCTCTTGCAATATTTATACGCGAAAAGTCTTCTTATAATAAAATAAATTAATAAAAAGAAATTTTTGGTTTCTAAAAATAAGAAATTATTGTGAACGAATGAAATAGATGCTTGATATTAAAAAAAATTTAATATTATCGTTTTCAGAACTGATCATTAAAAAATGAAAGAAAGTGACATAAAATGTTTGCTCTCATATTTCAAAGTGTGATGATATAATATACATAAGAATTTCATTATAATAGTAAATTCAATTGGATGCTCTGGTGCCTATTAAAGCCATCATACACTGACTTAATCGGAGTGTAAAAGTGAAATGCAAATACTTTGAATTATAAAGTATATATTTTACAGTACAATACTTTGAATTATAAAGTACATACAAGTATTTCACAGTACAATAAAGTACTGAGGATGTTACGATAATATATTGATATTAAACACATATCTTTACAGCAATTTGTGTGCAATTGATGAGCTTTACTATGCACTGAATGCGCACTATATAACGGAATTCGCTATAAATCAGGTGTATCTTTGCGTATACTTATAGCGACATAACATAAGCTCTATTGTCATATTTAATGTATAATCATCCAGTCTAGTAACTATCGTTTAATATCAAAATTTGAATAAAATAAGAAATATGAAAATAAAATTTAAATGGTAAATTAAAAATAAAATGTACTTTTAAGTCTTAAATTAAATTAAAGCAATGCACAAATTAGTGAATTTACATTCCTGATAAAATCTAATTTAAAAATAAATTTCTCTTAAATCTAATGATAATTCAAAATAAAAAGAAATAAATTGACTAATGAGAGTCAGCAAGTATCCGCCAGGTATACAATATGAAAATTATTCATAAAAATATTTTTTAATGGTTCAAAGATGACATTAGAATAACAATAGGGAATATTTCGGTTAAACTTTTAACCACTATCTCTTAGCAAATAAAACATACATTTTAAAATAAAATTCTGTTAGCATATTCACATATCTATATATATGGCTTAATATAGAAGGTCATTATTTTCGAAATTTCTTGTAAGAATATAAGAATGTATTCTAGTTGATGTGAGTATGACCACATTTTTTCTAATTTTTCAAGTATATGATATGTACATATATGATGAAAAACAAGATTTTATATTAAAAGTAAAAACAGAAGTGTTTTTGTCAATTTCCAATTGTGTACTCAAACACGCACTACAATTTTTGTGATTCGAATTTCGTTTAACACGTCGAAATGTGCAATACGAATGCGCAACTGTCCAGTGCGTAGTAGCGTTGTAAACATCGGAAGATCAATGTTACTTCGACGCCTGACGATGAATAGCTCTGGCTAATCCGTTATATTCTCGTACAAAATTCCGTTCTGACATCGGCATTTCGCCGATCGACTTTCCGCATTACGCTATGATCAGATATTTATGTCACACTAATGAAATCGTGAGCAACGGTAATGGAAAACATCGTAAATGCAAAGCGTTTGCAAATGATCGAGATTTGAGCTGTGAACGGGCAAACAGAATGCGAGCGTTTCCGATCGCTGGACGAAATAGCAGCCGACCGGAAGCTGCTACATGTATAAACAAATCGTTTACAATCGGTACAGGGATGTGCGTTTATTGGTGGGTGATGTAAAAACACAATTGCAAACCCACCCTCTTCCTCATCATCCCTATTCTCCGACTCTCGTGTGTCGTTGGGATCGTTTTGCCGTAATTTCCGCGTGAATGTTTCGCGTACGAATAGATCAATCGATGCGCTTATGCTCGTATACCTCGCGTACATTCTGTCGGATTGTACACAATAAAAATGCCCAATGACATAGAAAAAATAGAGAATTGGAGGTCCATTTACGGAACATGATGCGCTGATCCCCTTCCGTGTCCATCATCCCTCCTGACACCTCCCTGATTTCCTAACCAGGTAGGTACCAGTTCGTGATCCGCGATGTACCAGGCACGACCGTCGATGGCGGCGGCCCTTCGCGCGCGCGATATCAATGTTGGTATCTTATGTATTTCTCTGCGCCTTTCGCCTCCGCACGATAATTCATCGCGCCGCATGTTCCGACCGTGACGTTCGAAGTGATGCAGCAGTGATTGAAACAAGAATCGAGCTTCGCCGGATTTAGAACATTCGCGATAGTCAAATAGGATTTATAATTGCTTCATTGTAGAGAAAAGAAGCCAAATTTGACGAGCAAAAGCGAGTGAAAGATAATAAATAATTTATTTTATTAATTATAAATTAATAAAAATAAATTACAAACTTAACTTAATTAGTTTTACCGATCAGAAAAATTAATAAATTAATTTATTGTTTTCTATGACTAATGATGACTAAATTAAGTTCGAAACGTTTCGTGATTTATTTTTAATTTATGTAAATAAATTATTATGTTTTATCTGCTTTTGCTCGTTAAATTTGACCTTTTTTTATTTTTAGCAGAAAACCAGCTGATTCGTTATCACATCAAACGTGATATCTTTTAAGAATAATGGATCAAATGAATATTTTTTAAGAATAATCTTTTTTTTTACTGAAATCTGAAATTACTATCTTTTGGTAAATTTTCTACATAAATAAGACAAAGTCCAAATATTTCTATTCATCATGCATAATATTGAAAGAATATTTTCCTTAGGTTAGAATCATTTAATCTTGTTCATCAAAAAAGGCGTTATTTAATGTTTTCTTATAATTAGATATATTATATCACTTTTCTTTTCTATTCTGTTTTAATCTATTCTCTCTTATAGACTTTCATATAATTTTATTTCGCTATTTCATTCATATAAGCTCTCATATAATTTTATTTCGCTATTTCATATAAGAGAGATAGATGACTTCAGATGGAACAAGCTAAACTTGCGCGTCTCTCAACCATTGTTAAGCACTCATGTACAACGTGTAACCAAAGGTTCATGTTATCGGATATCGTTTTCCGATTCGCTGTCTTGGCTTAAATTTCGATGCAAGGTAATGGAAGTTCCAGTGAATACTTTCCATTTTGCATCCAAATTCTCGTACGGCTTGTTATTAACTTTCCAGTATGCACACATGAGCGTTTAATTCCACAACAATAAACAGGTTCTCAGCACAATCAAGCGCATGATTTGCATTTCTCGTATTTTTAGCGTTACTTAAAAAATAATTCTCATTAAATCTGTTGTGGCTCTTTATTACATTGACAAACGCTCGAAAAAATTACTTTTTTATACATCACTACTCGATAACATTGCTACAACACAATTTTTTTACACTTTATTAATAAATAAATGTATCGATTTAATTTGTACGTATTTTATCTTCAATCAAAATGAATTATATAAATAAATGTAAATATAAAAATTCACTCTCTGACAATTCATAAATCAAGAAAAGGTTCTACAAAACATTTCATAAGTCTATTGTATCGACAATAGAAAATTGACAAAAAAACAAAAAAAATCTTGTTTTTAAGTGCAAGAATGGAATTTATATAATTTTTATATTTTTTGACATCGTAGATAAATCCTCGTATTAAGGAATTAGCATTTAAATTGGAATTATATTAATGTTAGATTGCAGAATAAAAAGAAAATTTCAAAAATAATTTAAAAATTGTATTTGAGTTAAAAAACTTTTTTGTTTAATTATTAAATTCGAGTATTTTTATATATAAAACAATTTGAGAAAAGAATAATTACTTTTGATATTAATTTTTATAACTATCAAATTATAGATTGGTTCGATTTATACAATGGCACGAAAAAGAAAAGCAACATTCGTCTGTGATTTAAACTGATCCATTGTATTTTTTGGATTATTTCTGTCAAAAAATACTGCAGAGAGAAAAGAGAGGCAGCGGCCGATACCGAATTTCAGAAGAATATATGTGGGTATCCGCCCAATCGAACGGAATAATGCAAGCGCTATAACGTTTCCATTCGTTTGAAAATGCACGTCCGACTATACTATTGTTTAAAAAATATGCAGCTGTATTCACGGCGAACTGTGCTGTATGCAAACATTCGCTGGATTATCATTCGTAGTATTCAGAATCGCTGTTAACTTTTGCGAGCGCTGTTTCGTTGTTACTTTAGTTTTACCCCTGTTATAAATCAGATTACAATTGAACCGCGAATATGTTCTATATTTATCTTGAAGATTTGTTTTGTGTTACACAATAGGGCATTTAAAAAAATGTGAGGATACATAAAAACTTTCAACAACTATCCCTCTTTCTTATACAAAAAGTATCATCGGAATTCAAACAAAAGAAATATTTTAGTAAAATGATCCGTGTAAAACAGGTATTCTATTCATTATGCAAACACTACGTGAATACTAACGCTTTTATAGATAAAAGATCTTGATTACTTTTGTATAAAATTATAAAATTAATTATTTTAGTTAGCTTTGCAATATTTTAAGATGCTTATTAGCACTATTCAATTTAAGATCAATGTAATTTGTGATGTTTTCAGCTTCAGTTTACGATTGCGATGCAAATCCGATAAACTAAATCGACGCACAGTTTATAGAACGGAAAAAATGTATTTGCAAATTTGCATATGAATATTATCAAGCACCAAAATCCGCTTTAACTGAAAATAGGATATAAAATACTTTCTTTTATTTAGTTTACTTATCGGTCTACATTCCACTTAAAATAATTCAATTATTTACCGATTTTGTATGTGTAAACTTCTTTTGTAATTAATCATTTTTTAAATATAATTACAAGATACAATTTGTAAAATCATTGAATTTCGTCTGTCGATTAATTAGTTATGCGAAGAGTTTCGCTAAGGTTTTGTAGGATTAGTTACAGACTTCGGAATAGGTGCGCATAGTGGACCGACCAAGCAGCACGAGCATCGCGCGCTTCGTCCGCTCGCAAACTTCGGTAAACAGTTTAGCCAATGTATATTAAGACGCTAACTTTACCACCAATTTGCACAAAATGCTCGTAAACTGAACTAGCGTACCACGTGCTGCGCGGCCTCCAGAACTACCGCGGCTGATTTCGTCGTGAGTCCGTCGACAGAATGTACAGAGACGAGAACCAGAACTTTCGCTTAAGCCGAGAATAGCGTTAAAATGTTTCACGCTGATATTTTCTCGTAGATAACGATTCAATGTTAAAAAAGTATCTAAATGTTAAAGGTTAAAAAACAATATTAATGAAATTCCCGAGATAACACATTCGATAAACAAATGACAAACGAGCAGTTTGGAATTAGAACAGTGAATGGTATGCAGTTAGCTTTAAAAATTTAGCTTTAAAAGCTTTATCTCAAATAATAAATTAACTCATACACTTGACTAATTTTGACTAATTTTTTAATCTTCTTCAGCAAATAGGGATTATTATAGAAGATCCATTAATTGCAATCAAACAAAAAAGTAATTACACAATAGGCGATATCCATCCGTTCGCAAGCATTGTGCAGTACCTATTCTTTCATTAAAGAACAATCTCACCAGTTGGAAGGTTAGATGGTAGTAATGATTAGAAATTCTACAATGATGTAAGCACCGATGAGCATAATTATCGTGAATTATTTTGGTCAATGTTGATAAATTACACTGAGTAAGAAAAAACATATTAAAATTTCGGAAAACGGTATTTCGCATCACTGTTAAATTAATTGAATTTAAAAAATAAGAAACTATCAATTCGATGTGAATGTTGAAAATCTACATTCTAGTAGATTTCTCATTTTTTTAACTCGTTTGTCATTTGTTTATTTAATTTTATTTATCGTAAATCAATCTATTTGGTTATTTTCTAGCTCATAATCTGGATTTAGGTATATATCTATGTTTCTATCCTAGTTTAGTTAAAAATTATTTCATATCAAAATAACAAAACATTTGATCAGACTTTTATATTTATGTCTCATTGATTACGTTCTGAATAAATTCTTACAGGAAGAATTCCCTTAAAAGATACTTTAATAATTTTCTAAAAGATAAGACTTTTTAGATATAGGATTTTTAAAAAATATAGGATATACATGATAATTTTATATTTATAATTGTTCACAAAAAATGAATAATATATTATAAAACGGATAAAATTTATTTAGATTAAAGTAATAATTATAAAATTCACTTTAATGTAAACTAATTTACTTGTGTAAATATGTCTTTGATAATTATATCTGTATTAACAATTCTATAGCTAACAATTTTATCTTCAATCCTTACAAGATCGGTCTTAGAGAGACATAGACATGGACTCCAGACAAGGGTTCGTGTCTAGTTAGGGTAATACTGTAGCATAGTTGTCTTTACTGTCACTGCAGAAGAGACAAGTTTAACTAGTCATTGAGCCATGAAGGGGTCAGATACAAGGGTTACAGTTAGGGAGCTGCGTTTCGCAAGTTTCAGGGGCTTCTTAATGCCATTACTTCTGGTTTCATACCAATAGAGATCGGTGATGTTTTTACCTTAATTACGTTTTTATTAAGCTTCCGATATATTGAGCACAATACATACGTTTCCACACATATTATTTGTTAGGAAATTGAATCTTTGACGAGGGAATATCTACTTTTTGAAGAGATTAGCGTCACTAATAAAAAGATCTTTATGATATATTTCACACACCTTCCATGTAATGTGATAGAATGATGTTACTAATAAATAATGAAATGAAAATACTAATATAGTTGGTAATAATTAATATATGGAATAAAATAGCTATACATTGTACATTAAAATTATAAACTGTACAATATCTTTAAATAAATATTGTCATATAACATCTCATAAAATTCGTCTCAAAGTTTAAGCATATTAATTTCTGACGAATATGTAGGCGATTTTATCGATCAAATGTCATCTGCCCCTCTCTCTCTCTCTCTC
>NW_012130095.1:165583-168655 GCF_000143395.1 Atta cephalotes
GAGAGAGAGAGAGATAAATGATCTGTATAATTCGGAATCTACGCGCGTGTGTGTAAAAGTAAATTAACTTAACTTTATATAATCCATCCGTCAAATAGCATTGTTCTTAAAGTTTTCAAAGAGATCATAGTATCATTTACTTACAGAGTGTATTTTGTGTCGCTTTCGTAAATAAAAAGGAAAATCTTTTATAGAGAACATTTAGAAGCAAAACAATTTCAGTGAGCCAAGTTTAAAGATGAAATTGTTTCATTTTGATTTTAGATATTTTGACTAATCAAGGTAAATAAAATTATATATGGTGATATTTCGAGTTACATTTGTTCGAGTTGTGATTTTTGTGATGAATTATTTCGAATTTGCTATAATTTTATATAATATTGAAATTATTCTCAGTAAACACAATGTTACATGTAATTTTGTATTTATTGGATTACATTTAAAAAAGATGGATTTTTTAATAGTTATAAAACAAAAATGATAAAAACAATTATGTATTTCATAGAGCATATTTTTTTGCCGAGATTATTTAATTAGTCAATAATTTTCTATTAAGTTGAAAAATAATTTTTTCTCTTTTCTAAAAAATTTAATTTTTTGAGTTGCGTCACTTTTAAACTAAGGGAACAATATATTACCAAATATGATACATTTTTTTTTGGATTGTTTCTTATTCTCCAATATTCATTAGAAAAAAAAAATCTTGATTATGTTAAGAAAAATCATAGATTTTTTTAAAACTTTTCTTTAGACTTTATTCATTTTTAACTTTATAACATGCATACCTGTATGTTCCTAAATGTTTTACTAGATTTCCAATATCCATTTGTATATAATTTTTAAATCTTTTTCATCCTCTCTTTTATCTTTTATAAAACCTTTTATGTTCATTCTGTGTTCCTTCTATTTTTTAGAATTCCTCTAACACCTTACCTGTTTCTTCTGTAACTCTTCGTGTACGCTTGTTTCGAGTTTTATCATGTTAGTATCGACTACGGGTATTAGGTTCACAGAGAATCGCTCGTAAAGTCGCGGTAGATCGATAATTCGTAGCACACGCGTTTGCCGACTTACGTATACGGACACGCGTATGTGTACCTGCTACGTGCACCGTGACTTTGCATTAAACATCGGGCAGATCAAACCGCGGTCGGAAACCGAGCCACCAATAATGACAGCGATGGCAACGATCATATACAGCTATGTGCGTTACGTTTGCATATACGTCTGACACACAAGCATATTTGTGTTCTGTTTAATTTGATCTTTGAGAATAGTATATATAGACTACATAAATTGATTGTTTATATGTCGCATAACATTAATGAAGTTACAAAAAAAACTCCAAGGAGATATATAATTTTTTTCAAGTCTTCTCTTTTCCTTTTTTCTCATTAATTTAGATCATAAAAAGTCTTACTAAGAAATTAATGAGAAATCTAACAGTAAAAATATCAAGTATTCAAATACAAACAATTCTGATGAGTTGAATTTCATAAAAATAAATAAAAAGAGTGAGAGAAAAGGGTAAAGCAGATATAAAATAGAAAACAAAATCTTCATATTTTATCGAATTTATATAGGGCCCATTATTTATCTCATTCGAGATATTTAATGCTAAAAGATAAAAGTAAAATTGCAAATCTATTATGAAAAAAATCTTATAAAGAAAATCTTCTAGGATCAATAAAGTACATGAAAACCGTCATGATCAAAAAAGATAACAAGATAGTTCAGCGTATGTAAAGAGATTATAAATCGAAGTAGAATATGGAGAGGATAATGGGACGAAGATAATAGACTATTCGAAACGTTTTGCAAAAGTAATTTCTTCCATATTCCGGCGCACAATATATTGGCGACTGCGAAAAATCGTGAGAATACGATATTCGAATTCCAGCAGGGAAATCCAACGGAAACGAGGGCAGCGAAAATTTCGAAAGGATAGATTATGGCACGGAGTAAACGATCGACATATATAGGGTAACAGTCGGGTATAAGTGGACTCCAGGGGGATAGTACAAACGGGAATTTGGTCTGGCTCTACACCTCATAAATTTGAGTTATTCCTGCGGCCTCGTTTCCTTCCCTTTCGTCCCACCTTTGCTTCTTCCCAATCCGACTTTACCGTCGCATTCTTAAGAATTCTCCAGGAAGTGAGTTATCGTCGCCCTTAGCTTCAGCCTCAGGCAGGGAGCTCGCCTTTCCGGAGGAAAAATATTAGCAATGATACGTCTGATATTTCACTCGTAGCTTGAAAGTAAAGAGACACTCGGCGCATTTTCGGCGCATGAACGTCACTCTCGTAAACAATGAGGAACGTGACTGGAATATTTCCGAAAATAAGAAAAGAAAAAGTAATTCGTCCTATTCTCAAAACACACACACAAACACACACACACACACACACACACACACACACACACATTTTTCTCTCAAGAGAAAAAAGCATTATATAATAAAATGATTCTAAAGTAATGTACAAAATGATATAACGAAATATTCAGATAGGGAAAATTAAATAATAATTTATAATCACACATAAAAAACTATTTATATATATGCAAATTAATTCGTTACGTAAATGTTAAATCCAACAATTACAAGATATTAACAAATAGATGAATTAAAACTGTATTTTTATTTTACGTTTTATGCATATATTCAATATCACAGGATAATAATTAAAGAAAAAAATAAATTGAAATATAATACTTCATAGGAAAGTGACATAAATGATATAATGTCATTTATATAGAAATGAAACTAACCGTACTCTACAGTATATTATCCAAACTTAATTGCAGCAATTTTGGATGAAATTAACTGTAGGTAAACAAGTTCAAAATACACGATAGATCTTGTAACAACGTTATGAAAGTTGAATGATGTAAACATTTACATACTTGCAATAGCAGTAAAATTAGCAGTATGAAAGAAATTAATCCATCACATTTGTTGGCTTATGCAAAAATGATATTGCGATTCAAATAACAAACTAAATAAAGTCCTTCCTCAAATTTTCATAATGCTGAATTATATATATATATATATATATATATATATATATAT
>NW_012130095.1:168675-169679 GCF_000143395.1 Atta cephalotes
TACTCTCTCCTCCTCTCTCTCTCTCTCTCTTCTCTCTCTCTCTCTCTCTCTCTCTCTCTCTCTCTCTCTCTTTCTCTTTCCTTCTATGCAACTTTTTAATTATAAAGTTTAAATATCTTTTACTAATTAAGTCTCGTTATTAAAATTCTATTAAAACCTTTTAAAAGCTGACTAAAGAATAAGATTTTATCATATATTTGCAGTGCGGAAGTTTAATTTCTCGGAGGTTTTTGATTCTCGGAAGGCTAACCAATATTCTAATTATGTTTCAAATTCAATTTATACGAAGATATATGAAAGGTTATAAGAAAGTTTATTAACGTCGTGAATTTCACGCGAACGTCCTGTATATCTATTCGTTTTTATGCCATTGTAATCGATCAATGCCGAAGTTAAGGCAATCCGGACAGAACGTTTCTTCCGTATTTTCATTTACCTCTCGTTCCACAACGGAATTGTTTATTCAGTATACGTCAACTTCGTTTCGCATCGGCCGTAAAAGGATAATCATGTCCTTCCAGACCGATCCACAGACACGACGCGCATTCGGTGAGCATTCTTCGAGGTACGTAACATGAAGTATTCAACATGCGACGGCGCCGTATGTTGGCTGGAGCATCGTCGCTTAAGTAAAGAGTACTACAAGCGCGAGCATGTTCTGGGGGTTGCGAGCGCCATGAGGAGTGTAAAAAAATACACTTGAACTTTTTTAAATTTTCACGAGATGAGAAAAACGTTTAATGAGAGCTTACTGTTTTATGAGTTTTAAAATAATATGATAATAAACCATGTTTATCATATATAGTGTGTATACAAATCTCTTACTTCAAAAGTTCTCTTACTTCAAAAGTAACACAAAAATGTGATTTTTTTAATTATTGTTGGAGAAAAATTATTTTATCAAATATCAAAAGTAAAAATAATGAAAGCTTAATGAGAGCAATTTAATGTCGCTAATAATACGTAAGAATTATAAAAACAATATATATTAGGTGTAGTAAAAA
>NW_012130095.1:172627-176751 GCF_000143395.1 Atta cephalotes
AGTAATATTTTAAATAGTATGAATAATTTGTTTAGCTAATTAAGATAAGTTTAGATAAAATGAGTTTAGAATGTATTAATTGTTAGTGCCAATGAAAGCAAACTTATACTTGGTAAGGGGTTAAATAACCCCAGGCCTTGTTAAGATTTGTTGGTGAGCGAGTTGATATTGATTTGAATTTGCGTTATGTTACTTACATATTATAAGAACATCTAATTCATTCTATAAAAAGAAGAATGCACAATTCTCCAAATCTCGGATTCGCGATATATAAAAAAAATATATATAAGATATATAAAAGATATATAAAAAAAAAGGAACGAGTGAGACATGAAGTTTTTTTCAATTTGTGAGACAAAAAGCATTGGAAAACCAGCTAAAAAGAAATCGTGATGTTAAAAACGTAAGAAGATATTCGTTGAAGTTCCTACGATGTAAGATTCCGCTCGAATGTTCTGTTCACCGATTGGCGGAGACAAACAGTTGCCGTTGACGACGTAAACGTAAGACGATAACGACGAGGACAACGCCGCCAACCGATGACGACGCGATGGAGAACCCTCTTTCTTCTTTTCTTCTTCTCTTCACTAATTCGCGTTCGCGTAACTTTGCACGAGTAGCAGCTCGCTCTCGCGAATACTACGGACTTTCGCAATCTTTTTAATTGTATTGCCGTAAAAGTCGGTGATAGAAAAGTTCGTTCGGCTACTCGCTCGGTTGCCCGTTCATAGAGAATTCTTTCTCGCCATTGTTTCTTCCTTTCCTCTCTATTATTTCTTCTTCTTTGAGTACGCCTTCGTCACAGCGGTTACTTCCGCTTTTCTCTTTACTTAGTTCTTACTTCTTATCCGAACTAACTAGAGTAAACAAGGATACACGGAAAAATGTCTCGCTAATTTTGCAGGAGCATTTCGCGAGATTCGCTCGTCGTTCATAAGAATTGTAAATTCGGCACATCTCTCATTGTCTTTTTATTAATGATGCATGTGATGAATATTATATAAACTATTTGCACTGTTCTCACATAAAATTATTGTTAAAATAAAATATTGAATTATTATATTATTTTCTTCATCAATATTTTGCCTTTATTAATGAATTTTCACATAAAAGTTGTTAAGTGAAAAGCAGAAAAAAATATTATCAATAATAATGTCTACAGTAGTGATCTCGCAGAATTCATAAAAAGAGAATCCGTTATCAATAATTTTAATTACCTATTAGAGAGAATTTATTAATAATCCTCAAAAGTCATCCTGTATATAACTTGATATCTAAATGAGAAAGCGCGTTCATCCTGTATGCATTCCAAGGTTAATTCAGTTTATGTTTCGTCTCAAAGCCTTTTCGAAGTTTTGCAATCTTCGGAAGTTTCAGTTGTGAAGTCGTAGGGGTTGTCGATGGTGATGGCGACGAAATCGGTAGATGTTGGTTCGAAAAGGGCGCAGAAGCAGAGCTGAGAAGAAACGACAGAATGGGGGGCGAGGAGGAAGTGAAGTTAGGCGAGGCTTTTATCCTCCCCACGGGCAACTATCCTAACAACACCTGTATCTCGTCGACACCTGTAGCGCACCAACTCTCTTCCGAGGGGAACGGAGAATAGGGAATGCCGAGGGAGCGAGCGAGGTCGGAGGGATGAAGGGGATGAGCGAAGGGGAGAGAGAAATATAATAAATTGCAGCCACGAGCGCAGAAACAACGGGATAATAGTGGAATCGGTGGATTATGTGATACACCGAAGGCGAAGCGAAAAGCCATTCTTATACCTTTTTCGATATCGCATTCTCCTTGCGGTACGCGTCCTCTTCCCTCAATTCCCTACCTTCTTTACCTACCCTATCTCGTTGCGCGTATTTTCAACCCAAACGATAAGCGTGTTGCATGATACAGCTATAACGCTCTTGCATGTTCCGTTATGAAATTACATTTATAGAGAGGTCACTAGATTAAAGAGATTACGTCGTTATTGGGTTTTGCTAAAACGTGATAAACGTAAATTTGCGAATTACTTTGAGACTTTATTTATGAGAAATTTATTTCGGTTTTTCTTTACGAATTTCTTTATGGGTTTCATATATGAGATTATAGGCTCGATCAAATTTGTAATAAAAAATTCGCTTATTAAATCGCTCCCATTTATTTTCATTGTTTTTTTTATAGAAGCATTATATTTAATTTCTGTACCTTTTGCTCGATGCAAGTTTTTAATCTTAACTTTTAATTTCACTCAATCGAATTTATTAATGAATAGTAATTTTTTGAAAATATATACTTTTGATTCAAAGTATTTAAATACTTCAACCTGAGAGATATTTTCAATGTTAAACAAGTCATATCATATTCCTGTTTTATTTTATTTTCAAATCTTCCTATTGATTTTCAGAAGTAGTTCGAAAAATACAGGATAAACGATTTCAAAGTACTCATTGATAATTTTTTAATCGCTAATCTTTTTATTTAAAAATCGCAGATGTTGATTCTTGAAAACATTACTAGAGATAATACTCGATGGGTGCGAATGATAGAGCGTGCAAACGGCGCATAGAGAGAGATTGGAAGAAACTGGAGAGAGATGAGGAGAAAGGGAGGACATCGGTTGCCGCAACATACGTCGAAAACAGAGTAACAAATCATAAGCGGGTATACGATGGTGCCAGTGACCATTGGCCGCAACGAATAATAGACGGGTATGGCCGATGTCGAGTATCGATACGTCGGACAATCGAAATGAAGGGCTGCACACAGACCGTGAAAGCGGACCTGGTGGCCATCCCTCGACGAGCGGACGAACAGAGCGGCCGGGATTGCTTGCTATCTCCCTCGATGCCAAACCAACTCCCCTGCCCCTTCTCCTCTTTACTTCTCTACCGACCCCACTATGTCCACCCGCATGGGACGCGATTCGATTGCGAAGCGCTATCCGTACCGACCGATCTTCTCTATCAGTTAGTAACCATCTCCTGTGCCGGTTCTACCCTTCGCTTGTATTTCGATTTTTTTTCTTTCTCTTCCTCATGAAATCCTCTATAGAATATTCCGGACTTATCACGACTTTTACCGTAGATAATAGGAATTGAGCTGAGTAGACCGGCAGTCGATACTTCCCGAGTCGCCTTACTTTTGAGGTAAAGCATTCGTGGTTTCTCGATTAAATTTAAAAATCTGTAATCTTGGTCTCTCGACCTCTTTTTGACTGTATGAAACTTGTATTTGGCTCATACTCAGGTTATCGAGTTTTAACTTCTCCGAGGATTTCCTCAATTCTCATCTATGTAATGTAACAACAGTACAATGTCATAATAAATGTGATATTAAGATAAACCATCTACTCGACTTGAATCCACTATGTGGTAGGTATGAACATCCGCAAATGTTCGCACGTTTTACTGCGGTATGAAGCATCGTTCTTCGACGCAATAAAAATCATTTCAGGAGTAAGGAGTTAATATCGCATCATGTGTGCTCATGTGCACCGGAATATGCAGATGCTGCACATCGGGTGGGAATAGCGGGCATAACCTTGGTCGACTACGTCGACGGCGGAGGGTCTAGCGGGAGCGATTTCCTGCGGAACCGGTTATATACGTGTCATTCGTTGCATGATTAATCGTTTAATTAGCGGCAGTGTTATGGCAGCACGGTTCCAGTCAGCCCCCAATCCCCACCCTTGGGTTGCAGGACGCAGCCACCGTGTCACCAACGGCGAGGCGTTCCCCTTTACCGCCGCTACCGCTGCTCCCGGAGCCGGTTGGTTGGCTGGGTTGGTTCTCGAACTGACTATTAATCGTACCGCGACGGCTATAGTCGCTTCCGGGCCGGAAGTTTCGCCCGCGTGAACGTAGGCAGCGAACTTTCCAGAGAGAGAGGAAACGCTTCGCGTCGAGGAAGTCGATGAGCGGAGGACGGGATTTATAGTCACTCTGGAGAGTAGTATTAGGAACCTTTCCTTTTTCCGCAACAATGTAGAGACCGTTATCGATAATATACTTCGCCTTCGTTTCTGTTCCCGATATGACAAAAACTATAATTTCTAATCCAACTGATTTCAATTATATTGAAACTTCTTAATTGTAATATCTGTAAGTGTAAATTATGTTTAATTACAATTAAATCTGATAATTTTT
>NW_012130095.1:177160-181847 GCF_000143395.1 Atta cephalotes
TCCAATTCTAAGTAGAATAGCAGATCACGATAATGTCATTTGAGTTTTGATAACAAAATGAATCGTAATTAATTGACTTTTAATAATTATTGCGACGTCATTTTGATGTCATAATAATTTCATATTCTGCTTGAGCTGTAATTTCTAATAATTTTCTTTATTGCTAAAAGTTTAATTTTTATTTTTTCAATACGGATTCAATGTTTTAATCTTTATTGTTTTTATATCAACAGTAGCTGAATAATGTGTGAAAGTTGAGAATTAATTTAAATATGAAATTTTCAAACACAGAACTTTATTCAATTATAATATGCATTTGAAACGTGTAATAATTTATGAGGTTCCACTAACTTTTTAATATAGTATAACTATTTACGCAAACTTGAAAATTTCGATGTAATTGATTGCGCAATGATAATAAAAAAAGAGATTTGAAACTACAATAATCGCAGTGAAAAATGAAAAAAATGTGAAAGGAACGGAAGAGAGAACCAGGATATTTAGCGGCTGTAAAAATGCGTGGAAACGTTCGGGCTGCCGCATAAAAGTTTAATCTACTTAACGTTTTACCTTAACTGTTGAATCACGTGAGCGTCGGACGGCGTAATTTTTGCGCGAGTTCGTGGTAATAATAATCGCCGGCGCGATTACGCTTCCAGTTACAGCACATATAAAAATGTAAAAATGCTAGGCTATGTAAAAATGCTAGGACACTGGTTATATATTTATGCAATTCATCGAAAGTAATTAATAAAAATGTATACTTTTCGATCGATGATTTTTTTGCTCGTTATTTAATAGTGAATTATATATTCAACTTTTTTCTAGTATTACATACAATGGTTTTCGAAGCGATATATCTACTGTCGATTTTTCTCATCCACATAATCCTCAGACAATCTCATATCGATCTTTCTTTAAATATAATAGATATCAAAGATTTGGAAATTTCATCTATTTGGAAAATTTAGAATTTTAATTAACAATTAATATTACAAAACATAATCGAAAATTATCACGATTCCGCCATTTAACTTCAAATGTTGCGATGTCATGCGAATTGATATATGAGAGAACAGCGTAACTCATGCATATATCCCCTGCCGCATGGCAAGCCAAATCGCCATTTTTGTTCCCATCCTCCATCGACTAATCGTCGACATTTTAATTAATATGCTACAAATGTGCCCCGCACGCGAACATTTCTATTTGACATATTGATTTTTGATTGGCAAAGGGTGGCACGAATCAATCCTTGCCAGGGGTGAGCTCGGTGATGCCAAATTTTTGTTGCGGATTACGATCGTTCAAAGGATTGCATCCCGCAGCTGCCGCGGAATTTTGTAATTAATATCGTTTTTCTATGATGTAATAACGTGTAGAAAATGAAACGGCGGAAACGGCCATTTCTCATTTTAATGCGCCAAACGTTCGAATTCTATTAATGTCCGAATGTCAATGCTACATTCTTTGACAAATTTTTGATAATTTAATTGCTTCTTTACTGAAAATATAATTCATTTTAAAATGCAATTTTTATATAATCTATGTTATAAAAAAAAACAATTTTGACAGAATGACTATAACTTTGATTTATGGTGTGGTTTATAAAACTTTAGACATCTTTAGGAATTGTATAAAAATGTACATAATCTTAATTAAAGCAATAAAAAAGGAAAATCTATAGATAATTTAAGTTAAAGAAATTGTATTTAATATTAATGTGATATATCGTAAAAATGTATCCAGAGTCTTAGAAAAACGGAAATATGTATCGTTTTCTTTATATTATATAAAAAAAGTTAAAAAACTTACTTTAATTAATATTATAAAAAATTCAAAAATAAATTATTACTTATAAAATAATAAAAAATTATTACATATAAAATGAAGTCAAAACATTTTTATCATTAATCTACAAATTAAAAAATATTTTTGTATTGGAAAAATAATTACAGAGAAAATTATCTAACAAATAAGTTAAAATAACGATAATATTTTCGTAATCTAAATATAACAGTATATAACTTCTAAATATAACAAAAGATTAGGATAAAATAAGATTAGCTTCATGAACAGTCCAATAACAGTAAATATCTTCGCTTTTGAAAAGATTTTAAATAATGACGAGTAAAATATTAAATGTATCATAGCAGGCACGAAGTTTTTAAAATTCTTAAATCCGATTCATTAAAAATTAAGAATAAATATACATTTTAATACTTCGCAAATTATATACTTCGCAAATTTTAAATACTGAAAAGCGTTTATTATTAATATAAAATATTTGATCTTTTTGTATATAAAACATGCAACATATGAGAATATTTCATGTCGACGCTGCAGAATGTTGAAAAACCAACCTCATGGGGTTGTTTGGTGGTAGCTTCGCGGTTTGGCCAACCGGAAATTCAATCGACTTTAAAATTTGTCTACGAGAGAAAGCGAGCAGGCAAAAAGGAGGAAAGTTGGACGGGGGAGATATGGATGGCGGGAAAAGAGCGGAAACTTTTCCGAGGGCGACGATCGATGCACCCCGTAGAGAGGGGTGGAAGATGGCGGGCGAAAGTGCGGCTTCGAAAATGTGCGGATCATTTCTCCGGCACAAGCCTTGTCCGACAACAATAATGAAGATGCGGCACAATGGCGATCGCGATTGTCATGGCTATTGTGCGCGCTTTTCCACATCCACGAAATCATCCCATTTTATACTTCGCTCAATTTCCTAGTATTCTCTATATTTAGGGAAGGTAAATTCGTCGATACTTTATTTAACGTTACTAATATCGATGAGACATCACATCAATAAAACATCACTTCAAGATAAATTTAAAAAAGCTACGCGAATGTAATGATTATTGCAGGAGAAATGAAAATAGGACAAGTAATTTAAAAGCTTATTCAATACTGTAACATTATGTCGTTGAAATAAATATAATGTAATTCATATTATTAATTATTCATATAATTAATAATAAGTATATTTTATAGTAGAATAATTTTCTTTTTATTCTGATTTTTTTCCAATTACATTTCTTCCATTAAATTTATTCTTTTTAAAATTCAGTTTTATTGTATTCGGAATATACAAAGTTGGATTAAAATGGTTTTAAATTGTCTATTAAATTGTCTTTGAGTAGTTCGAATTATCCGCTGTTATTCAAAATAATCGGTGATTCATTTCGCGCAAAAGTGTTATTGCACATCAAGCTATCAACCGCGATCTAATCTCACAGTCACGTATCGATATTGTCACGAAATTCCCGGGAGTGAGATATATGCACGAGCTGAACTTTTTTATCGCTTGACCGGCAGGATTCCCCCGGAGAAAGCAAAGGTTACGACAAAACCAGATCGTGGATCCCGAAGGAAAATGACTGCGGTAGGGAAAAAGGAAAAGAGATGCAAAAGCAAATAGAATGAAGTAGAATTTATTCCATTACTTTTACTATTTATCTTTCTTTGAACATTATAGATACATTATTATTATTATTATTATTATTATTATTATTATTGTTGTTGTTGTTATTGTTATTGTTGTTGTTGTTATTGTTGTTGTTGTTGTTGTTGTTGTTGTTAGTGTTGTTGTTGTTGTTGTTATAAGAAAAACCCCTATTATGAGATACCGAGTTCATTTTGGGTAAATGCTATAGAAATTTATATAGGCAGAATTTTAAAAAATAATAAATCATTTTGAAAGGAATTTAATAAGCTTTAAGATAATGTAATATAAAATTTAATTCAAATTCCATTTTTTTTTTAAATTAAAGAAATGTAAAAAGTGAGCAAATTGTAGTCAAAAAATTGTGCTTATATGAGATGCTCCGAGAAATCGATAGTAAAACATAGTATATTAGTATTGCAACTAAACACTTTATTTAATGTTTCTTGAATACAAAACAAATAACCAGCGCGAAAAATGAATATGCGATACATTATCTATCCAGAACTCGTCTTCAGGTAGTTGAAATCAAGAAATAGGCATTCGATTGTCCTTTTTATTATTGTACAATAACATTTATACTTTAGCAGTGATTTTTATTATTTCTATGACATGGAATTATGAGTTATTTCATATTAGAAATACCCTGGGTATTTCATATTACGATTTCCACGCCTTACGATCATTAAGTCTAACTTCTGTAATTAAGCAATTCAACATATTTTTCTATTAGTACAACCTTATTCTATCACTACATGAAGAATTTATGACCAAATATTTATTTATTAAATAATAAACAAGGTTTAAAGGTTCATCTCAATGAAACTTGAAGACATCCATATTCTAAAATCTTTTTTTACAATGACTACAGCATGATCCAATAATGAATGTTCTACTAAATAGTTTTCAATCAAAGAGCAATAAATATTGATAGAATCAATAGATAATATTTATTAGTTTAGCAGAAACGCCGCTATTTCATAATAGGGGGTTTCCCTCTATATACAATGAATAATCGATGTAATAAAAATAAAAAATAGAATTGATAAAGGAAATGCAGAATAATGAAAATATTAAATTATATTGGGAAAAAGGAAAAAAAAGGAAGAAGAGAAGAAAATTGTGATGATATATATAGATAATATAAAAATAAATGATTAAAAATTATATTTTAATATCAGCAAATTACATATATGTATATAAAGTTATATGCAGTACATAAGCAATTATATATATATATATATA
>NW_012130095.1:183565-197057 GCF_000143395.1 Atta cephalotes
TATATATACTATTATATTAATGTACAGGATATTTAGTTAAAAATTAATAATTACCAAACACAATAAAGAATATTAAAGAAATATTCTATTCAGTTAATTTTTTTAAATAAGCTATACTTTAACGAAATTTTTATCGACAATATAGAATTATATTTTTAATGCATTGTTGAATCTGTAGTGTCAAAACCTAATGTGAATCACCACTGCTCCTATTCAATTATATCGTCATTTTATACTAAAACAATGGTTATACATGTTACACTATATAGTATCGAATTGACACGATATAGTGTCAAATTTAATAATCGCTTTAGTATAAAATAACAATATTTAGTAGGAGTAGTGGCGACTTACATTAGATTAAATTTGACACTTGATTTAACATTGTATCAATCCTATATACTTTTTGAGGAACTTGTAATTAGAAATATGTGAAATAGTATCTATTCAAGTGACCTTCGCGCAGCCGCGTCTGATTAAACCTTTCTAATTTAACATATAAAAAAAGTTGTATTTACTGACGATATAAAAAAAAACGGACGTATCCTATACGTATCGCTTTGCGCTTCTCTCGTGAACCAATAAGCGCATCCATGCGAGTTGCTGCAATTTATGTCGAGCCGTACAAGCCGAACTAATTTCAGTAACAACCGCGGCGGGTCAGATCGGATGTAACGCTGGTCTCCCGCGGGAGTCCCCGTCGCTGTGTCCTGGCACGCATAACCGGAAACGGTACGTTTCCAATGCGCTACGGTCATCTCCCTTTTTTCCATCCCCGTCCTCCCTTGACGTCCATCGCTTTTTTAAACTCTTGCGTCCGCAGTCAGTCGAACAGGGACACGGCGGCGGACATCGTCCAATTTTCCGCGTTTCATTGTATTTTATCGGCAGCACGGATATCTTTAATCCGGTTGCTGCGCGAATTTTTATCGTTTCGCGAAAAATATTTGGCTTTAGAAGCACAGTGTATATGAAATCGTAAAGCGGAATTATAAAGATAATTGAAATAATTTTGCGCTCACGGTTAGTAAAAATCATTTAATTTTACATTAATATTAACTGTTAAATTCATAATGTCAAATTATATTCAATTTAGTTATTTTTAATCATTTTTGTAAGTCGCCTATACGGCTTTTGCTCAATATGTCGTTAATTTAACTAAAACAATGGAGTTAGATAATTTAATTGAAGAAAATATATTAAATTTACTTCAAATTTATTTTATTTACTACATGCATACGTTAATATAAACTTTGAAAGTAATCACAAAAATGGATTGATTTATATTTTGACACATGTGGAAGTTAATAATAACAAAATATTATTTAACTCAAGGAATTGGGTTACTATTGCACCTTTGATATCTAACAGAGTGTTCCAGTGATATAATTTGTATATTTGTAGCGGAAACACTGAAAAGTTTTTGAAGTTTAAAGTGAAAATTTTAATATAATAAATGACCTTATTAAACAGAAACATATTTTAAATTAGTCAAGGCGGTTCCAAAAATCTCCAAAAGATCATATTTTAAGATATATCTTATTTATATGACCTACGATACATCAATCATCCACTTTCCACTGAAATCGATCCGATGGAATGAGAAATATTTTTGGGAATGAAACGATGTCAGTGACGATTAAAACTCTGTTTTCGATAGCGTCAACTGCTAGTGGAGATTTTTCCATCTGAGTAAAAAATACTTTTTATTACCGTGACGCAGTCGCAATGAACTTTCAGCGTTTAATTTCAAAGAGTCAGTTCAGCGTTTCGAATCTACACTTTTATTACGAGTGTGCCAATCGCGCGTAATCGCGCTCGCACAATCGTCGCCCGATTGGTTCGTTAGATGTGTATTTATGTAAAATCGCTTATCATAATTTACGCCATCGCACGTTAATATTCAGCCAACGCTACCCGTAATTCGCAGTTTTCAACTGGGATTTATATTCAATTATATCGCGCGGCTCTTTTCCTAAAACCGCTCGATCAGAGTACGATTATACATGAATGGCGAACGATATTATAGATATAATTTGTGGAAAAAATGATATACAAGTTAAGTATACATAAATTTCTCTTTTAATATTGAAAATATTCTACATCAAAAGAATGAGAAACTAAATTCTGACTAATACTACAGTAACGTATATACTTTATATAAAATTTATTAATATTTAACTTTGTAATATTGTCGTACTTTGATGTGCAGCTAGCAAATGATGATGCAGAAAAAAAAATTATTTTATATAAGAAGATATTGGATTATATATTTTATATCACTTCAAAATTAAAATGGTTCTTTAAATCGAGTTATCATAGAAATGTCTAATTTTTTTGTATAATGAAGTTAAAGTACCGAAATTGACATGTGCAATTTCTACGATAGATTAATGATGAAATAAGAGAGAAAAAAAAAATTGAAAATGTAATCTTTCCCATATAACTTATTATTAGTGATGAAATAAGACTCGTAGACGCTTCTTTGACTAACTGCACACAAATCTTACTATAAATACTTTTCTCAAAAACGAGATTATAATAGTTTAAAAAATTACATTGACTGTTGTTTACACTTAATGCCCGTTTCCACTAATGTAGATTAACTTTAATCTCGGTTTAACTTACTCTTCGTCTTTCTCTAATCTTTAGAACTAGAAAAAAACAAAGATAAGTTGAACTGAGATTAAAATTAATTTATATTGGTAGAAATAGACATTAATCGGATTTAATAATATTCGTAGTTAGAAACTAACCTATTCTATTATTATTTCTATTTCATTCTATTTTTCAGAGGAATATAGTTATGAGATTGATCAGTTTCATAACTACAGATGTTATGAAACTCGATTAAGTATACTGTGTAAATGTGATCATTAATCCCTATTCTTCCATTATGTTCAGATCCTTACTTTATTGAATTAACACTTAAACTGAACTTTCTATGTGCAGAGGCACAAATCGACACAAGAGTCTTTTTTTGACTTTGTTTCTTACTGATTTTTGAACAAGAGCAGGACTTTTGTGTCAACTTGTGTCTCTTGTTGGAAATATTTTTAAAATACTGCTACAACATTGCTGAAATAATATTGCAAAAAGAAGTCTTCGTAATGTTTCTGCAACATTATATTGCAATATGCAACATTGAAATGTTGCAGCAATGTTGCTACAAGTTGTTGTGCTGTACGGGTATTTGCATATAAATTTAACCTCGAAAAATAAATAATCTTGTTTTTGTTCGATGAAAATTCAGCTCTTTTGTAGTTTACTATCACATGTTACATACTATTTCATTAAAACATACACGTAGTTTTTAATATCTAATCCAAATTATGCAGACATTTGCAATTCTGGGCCCTGATGAGGCACACTAAATTTTCGGCAATAAAGAACCTTAAATTTGATGTATGGTTGATGTGTGCTTATTTTTTTTCTTTTATGTTACTAGTTAGGTTGGATTATTTACGTTAATAAAGGCGTAGAACGTAAAGGTTTTGTCAAAAAGATGTGAAATGTATAAAAAATCTTATGTTATATTAATACATTTAATATACACAATTGGACCATCTGTGTCCTTAGCGGTTTCTTTAATATTAGAAATATCTGGCTAAATAATGATCTATATTCTTTTTCTAAAAAAACTTTGATATCTAGAGGATAAGTTTTGTGCCGATTCTTGTTCCTGCGTATCCTTCGACGAGAACATTTTAGAAATTCATTTTAGAACACGAAAGATCTATCGTGTATAGTATAACTTTTTTTACACTTAAAAATTTTTATTTTTCCTTTTTCTCAATTAATTCTTGTTTATACAGCAAAAATTTCATGAACTATTAAAAAAAATGAAACGATTTGTGTTGAATACTTTATAAATACAAAAATATTTAAAAAACATAATAAAATTCAAAAATAATCAATCAAATAAAAATTTATAAACATTCTTTCTAATTAACTGTAAATTTTTGTAACGCAACATCAATGATAAAATGTGCTGCTTAAAATATAAATATAAACGTTCAATTTATATCCATTTACACCCATTTATATAAAAAATACTATTTTCGGGTTACTCACAATTCAGTAACTAAACTTTTTAGACAGTCAATACTTAAACTATTTTTTCTTTTGGAATTCAGACTATTAATTTTAAGATATTGGAATATATTTTTCCTTTAAATATTTTTGTTCTAAAGTTCTTTTGCATGAAAAAATGCATTTTTTCTCACTTTGTCAACTATAATTTGTTATAACATTTATATACAATTTTTTATAAATATATAATTTTACAAATATTTTTTAAATAATAAAGTATATATATTGTAAGAATCACTTGATAATTTTTATATTATTAAGATATTTGTGTAAAAGTAAAAATTAATACAAAACACAAAAAATCGTGTAGTAAAGAAAATAACACTGTGTATACTAAAAGTAATTATAAAAGTGATCTATTTTTTCGCGGATATAAAATGTATCAGTAACAATATTGTATTACTTATTAATATTAAATCTACAAATAAAATAAGAAAAATGAAATATATCATATATATAAATAATAACTTAAACAATGTTATAAAATATTTTTAAATATATTTTCTAATTAATTTGTGTAATATAACAAATGTGCATTTTTCTCTATAATGCATTTTACAAGAAACGATTTGACATCTCAGACTTAATTTTAAGTGTGTTTTACAATTAATGTAGTCTATAATTTTTTAGTAAAATTAGAACAGATAAGTTATTCTTTTCGGGCATGCGTCATAAAATGAAACGTACAGCTGAGCGGCATTATCTTTAGCCGCGCATGCATTTATAAGAGAATAAATAAAGAGCAATGGTATCGGGGTGCCCCTTGAAAAGTGCATACTGCTTGAGATTTAATTACAACGCTCCGGAGACTGCGCTGGGCAAAAAGAGTTTATAAGAACTCATGAATATACGAGGGCTTTTACGACGACGTTAATAGAAAGGTTCCTGCCGGTCCGCAAAAACGCAGCTTAGGTGCGCCCTATTCGCTCGCAGTTTACCAACCCCCGGGCCTTTCGAAGTATCGAACGGCTAAGTTCAATCGGGAGCGCGATATTAATATGCGCAAAGCGCCCTTTGGCGAGCCCTCCTCATACTTGACCTCGAAACGAATAATTCCATTCGCCAAGCACGGGGAAACTATCGTACCAGAGGCAGTTAGACTTCGCTAGAGAATATTACCGCAATCCATGTATGTAGTTATGTACATGTGTATGCACCTTTACGTGTACGTATGAGCATGTGTGCATAATAATACGACAGTGAACTAATTCTATTAATTAATTAGTGTGCATAGAGCGTTACTGAATTTGCTTCACATCCATTATTTTATCTCTAATATTTATCGAGCTCAGATATTGATACCATATTATCAGAGATATATTCGATAGAGCGTACAATTTTTAAAATTACATATTAAGAGGATTAATAATATTGAAGTGATTAAGTATAACTGCGGGGAACGATAATCAAAAAAGATTTTTTTTTCATTAATTTCCCAATGAAAACTGTCAGAATTCTTATATTCCTTTCAATACCTACCTTGCAAAAATTTAAAGTTTCTTTATTAAAAATTTTTATACTCACTTTAATGACGTTACAGAACACGTACTCGGTACACGCAACAAAATTGTACTATAAAATTTTAATCAATCAAACGATTCTGTTTATTTCCACTTTTTTCCTTTCTCTTGAAAATCCATTGCACTCCTCTTTACGCCCTCCTCACAGTTGACACTCGAAATATCGCGGACGGGACACTCGTGGAGAGAGGGGTAGAGGCCGAGAATTAATAGCCGGTGGCACAAATTGAACGAGGGAGAAGAGGGGGAGGGCTTCCAACGCCGCGGAACGACTACGTGATTACGGGTTAATCAGAATTAATTAAGTACCGTGGCATGCGCGTCACTACTTCGTTACTGTGACGTGTCAAGTGCCACCCCCTGCCCCCCTCTTGTACACGGGTTCGGTCCCCATCGGCATTGCCGGCGGACCAAGTATACAGGTGTATACGTGCGCGTCTGTGTGATCCTAATGAATGATATGCGCCCGCATACGCCCGCATATTGTAAGCCCTCCGGGATTTAAGCGTGGCGAATCTCCGACAGAGAACAAGGGGTTAAATCAGATGCGAGATGCAACCGAGAATGTTAAGCGAATGATATCCGCGTCTCGTCTTAACAATCTCAAACCTCCACGTACGCATAATGAGACGTGAGACTTGTTTAGCTACAGTCAATTCTTAATAAGAAACAAAGAAGTATCATATTCATAGAGAATTTATTTTTATATTGTTAACATTTCACATTAAATTCTTTTTTACTAACACGAAATATATTATTTTTATTGAGTTTAATATTTCGTTAAATACAAGTACAAGACAAGTATTTTGAGCCAGTGATTGAATATAGCGCAAAAAATTCAATCGCAATTGAAGGAGAGAAAGTAAGAGAGAGGAAATTAATTTGTATTAAAATATTAAATACATATATTTACTAGCTCAATTGAATATAATTCAAATTAAATTTCGGAGCTATTCGAACCTGGCTAATTAGTTTATGCCAATTTGTATATTACAAAATTCTTTTACAGAATATAATCTAATATGTCATGTTTCGACCTTCAATATGGTCCTTTTCAGTGAACAAATTAAAACTCAAGTACAAATACATAAATACAGTATAAACACATAAATTTTTCGTTAATTTATTTACACAACAAATCTCCATTGGATAATAAAGGCATTACGTGACTCGAATAACATGAAGTATAGGATCATAAAATAGATAGGCGGTTCATTAAAAAGTCAAACATAAAGCAGTGGGTAGCAGCACAGTAGCAAGCATTTTAATTATACTTCGAATATGAAGTTATATGTGTTTATACTGTATGTATTTATACTTGAATTTGTTCACTGAAGAGGACTATATTGAAGATCGAAGCATAAGATACATTAGATTATATTCTGTAAAAGAATTTATAATATACGAATTGGCGTAAGCTAGAGAGAACTAGCCAGGCTCAAATAGTAGTTTGAATTTGTATTTATATTATATGTACAATACTTACTTATAACTTGTATTTGTATTATATATACAATATTCACGGCAGATCAGCCTTTATAAAAAATTTAAGAAATGTGAAAGATTAGGAGGATGTTGTTATGAACTAGCAATTATAATAAAGCTTGTACTTCGGATAAAATACTTCAATTATCCGCAGTGTAATGTTTGAGAACAGGTTGTTCCAAGTGTTGCATTAAGAAGCCACGAATTTGCGGCATCAAACTTTCTTGCATGTATCGGCGTGAATAAATGTTACCGCAATGAGATAAACTCGGAGGTTTATGCGAGAGTTCTCTCTCTGTCTCTTTCTCTCATTCACTCTTTTTCTCCCTCATTCTCTCTTTCTTTCTCTCGTGCAGAAGCATTTCCTCCATGAGACGCGGCATCACCCCAAAACTTCACTTGATATTCGCCAACTCAAAAGTATGCCAGGACGAGTGCGCGCAAACGCAAGAATATCCTCGCGAAATGGGGAAATTTCTGGAGCGAACTTACATGAGGAAAATGGCGGCGCTAAATGCATCGCGGTGCATTCTCGCAGGATGATCGGCCGCAGCACTTCGGGAGGGTGAACTTTCGGAATGAGCTTCTTACATCTCTGTACTGCCTTATTAACACGTAGGCTAATAATAGTACAAAGATATCTAATCCTGTACAAAGTTCTCATGCAGCCGAAATTGGTACGCGAACAATGCTAATCATTGTTAGTGCTGCAATCGTAAGCGTCAGTGCAAAAATATATGTAAGCGAAAAGAGAGAGTGAAATAAAAAAAATTTTATCTTATGCTCAAGTACAGCAAAGACATTTTTGTAATTTATATGCTTAGTACATATAGATATCGCATTTGAGGATAACGCGTCACGTTTTAACGCTACAGTGCTGCAGTGTAACGAAAGCATCACGTATCGCTTAGTTTTCATAATATCTCTTTGTCTTCCGTGAGAGTGCAGTATGATGTCAACAGAGTTTTGCAAAAGCACCAAACTGTCGTTGGCATTCAACGCATTAATCCTTTATGGCCTAAACTTCTTTAAGTACGAGCACAGCTGTACGGATGCACGAGACGCAAGTTGCTCGTGTGATTCCCTCATTTGTGTACAAGCAGGAAATCTTATTACTTAATAAGTCTATGAGAAGCTGTAATAAACTAGGACAAAGCGGTTTCTCGCTAAAGTGATGTTGGACCATATGTTTAATAATTAATCAAAATAGCAATTATTTCTAATGCAAAGAATTAAATCCAAAGAATTAAAATTAAAAGTTTCCGTTGCTTTCAATGTTCTGTATCATCTCTCTACTACACTTCTTCGCCGTTTTATCGTCTCTTCACAACTCGTTTTTTCTAACAATTCCCATGACTAAAACATCCCATGTCCAGTGACTGGTAATTTGGATCGAAAAAAAGAGAGACTGGGATTTGTGAAGCTATAAAGCTCTTAGAGGCTTTGATTTCTCTAATACTCGTAACAACGTTGCGCGGGAGTTCTTCGCCCATTTTCTCTTCCTTCGGATCACGAATACGAGCGCAATAAAAGCGCGAGCGAGCGGAAAGTACCTGATCGACGTTGAATAGACGGAAGAAAAGAAGAGAGACGGAAGGAGAAGTGGGAAGCGGAGGGTCTTGAAGAGAAACGTAATTCTGAGCGGCTCGCTGACCGTAGGCCAACTTGAACACGTACGAGGTAGCGAGATGATGATGCCCTACACCTAACAATGCCGTCGAAAGGCGTCTAATTAAATAAGACACACGCGGGTATGTCGCGACATTAACAAGTCTCTGGAGAATATACACCAACGCCCGGTGGTATCATCATCATCGTCATAGAAGTTGTTGGCGAGTCGTTACAAGAGGAAGCTGGAGTATCATCCACGAGGAAGGAAATCAGCAACCTTGTTTAATTGTAGTGCTTCCTGTACACGTCGTCTAGAATATTTTTAAAAGGGAAAAGATGCCCGATAATTCAGTTAGGTAAGTTCCAAAATTTCGAATCTGTCAATTATCAATTTTCTTCTACTTATAAAATTAAGAATAATATATATTTATCACAAATTTGTAAATATTAAAGATACAGAACTGGAGTGCTCTTTATAGATGTATAACAGAAAGCATAATTATAATATTACTTGTTAATAAAAGTTGAGTTATCGCATAAAGTGACAATCAACGTAGTTTAACGTCGAGATAACGGTGTATATGTATTCCGCCTTTAATAACACCATCAGTCGAGAGACGTTGACGACGGGCGCGTCGAGGGAGCAATGCAATCCTCCAGGGGGTGGTTCGTCGTGCACGACGCGATATTCTTACCCTCTGCTCGCGTCCGTAAGTATCGCGCCATTTACTTCGTCATCACGTACCGCGACACCAACCACACGCGATCACGCCATTGGCGTGTCCGCCAGAAGTAAAATCACGGCCACGCGGAAAATTTACTCGCGAATATGATATTTTCTATTGTTCGCCATCATATATCCTCTTATTTTCCACGATATTATCTGGTACAGCTACATTTTTTTCGAAACAAGCAAGAATAAGCGTTGATACTTTGTGAAGTATAATCAACATGTAGTTTATATACATTCTAAAAAATATAGGTGGATTTAATATGATGCAGTGTTTAAATAAAGTGTTTAAATAAATTTCTATGTTGATGTTTATATCAACACGACAAGAATTATATAAACACCGCATGATATTAAATTCACACTTATACTTTTTACAGTGTATACAAATTTATCTGTCAAATAGATCTAGGATGTTTTAGTTTCTTCAACATGCTTACTTGCAACTCTTTGCAGCTTTTGAAGCTTTATATCTCAAAGTAAAAAACTGCTACGGTCGTATCACTGTTAGTAACGCTCGTGTGCGTGAATTAGATGAAAATTATTGCTGTTAGCGATACACTTAGTGTAATTAACGAGTCAGGATATTTCCTTTTAGAAATAAATTCTTGAAACTCACAGTGCACAAGACATGAGAAACTTCTATCCAATCTCCTAATAGATATGTCGAATTTTTCAAAGAGAGTTGAATAAGAATTTTAAAGAGATGCTCGTTTTTTTTAATGATAGTGGTCGTGAAGCTCGCTTCGACTACTGAAGAAGCGAAAATATTACGGGCATTTCGCGGCATCTAATTCCGCAGAGTGACGACTAAGCCTGCTATATGCAGCGGCAAAGCTGAAACTCGATACCAAGCAACGTTGTCGGAAGAAAATGGTCATGGAGAAACACTTTGTTTCTTAGATTATTTAAAAGATGGTACGTTAAGATCGACAGTACCTTGCGCAGAAAACTCCTCCTGATAAAAATTTAAACGAACTTCAATTGCGTTACCAATTTATCTCTTCGCTTTATATAAATATTTTATATGCATTGCAAGAATCAGTACGCTGATATTTATTTTTACTTAATTCGCGAGCTTGCAGAAATTGCCAACGTATTGTATCGTATAATTTAATGCCAAATATAATTTTCTGCTCCTGTAAATTTCCAATTAAAACCGTAAATCAAACACGTGAAATAAACATTAGCAACGTTTAGTATTGAAGATAATAATGCAATTTAAATTAATTAAAAAGAAATTAAAAGTAACTAGGAAAAACATATTAATTGATAATAATTACGTTTAAATAAAAATAACAGCAAAGTAGACAAATAGCAATAATTAAAAATAAACGGTGACAAAATTAACTGTACACATTTTTCTTTCTGTGTTTTTTGTTTTATTGTCTTTTAACGTTGAACAAAATATTCACCAGCTATATTACCACTAACGACATCAATTCACCATCTGCGTTAACAGCGCTTCCTTTAAATGTCGACGATAATAAAGCGGCGATAAAGTAATCCGAATAAATTCCTCGCGGCGCGCCGGGGATGAAAGACGGCGTCGGTAACGGAGGGAATCAAAGCTCCCTAAGGAGCCGTGAAACGAAACTGTCCCTCGCGGCGAGGAATTCCTTCGCGCCCCGTCGAAATTCCGTGCATCCGGTAAATACGCGGAAGGCGCCACGTTGGAATTCAATCATTATGCGGGCTAGCCCGTCGCCCGACGGTCCGCGCACGCCGCTTTACTTCTCACCCTCGTCCACCGCATTGTTGGTCAGCTTGTGACACACAAGTTCCGAACTAGTAGAATATTCCTACGAGCCTTCCACGAGCCGGTGACAACTGTCTTGGGGCTTCCCGCGGTATTCGCCTTACATTGGCGAGTGGTGGACAAAATGCGTTCACTAAAGGTGGAACGTCTTGTTGTAGCTGACAATGAAAGACCAGCAAATTGACATTCACTGCAAGGTTAGAATACAGAGCATAGAAGAACGAGCATTGAAGAACAAGAAATCATAAAATTAAAGTATTATATGGATAGTAGAAAACATTATACAAGAATCATGTAGGGGAAATACACCCTTTTTAAAGGTACTCGAGGAACATTGATGCACTTCTCGAACATTTCGACGTATGCCATGCAATGCATCATTCATGGTAGGAACGTCAAGATTATAGATTGATCTATAAATCAAGCGAAAAGAAGGCGCGTGATTCTACCTCATGTTTGAAATGAAATTTCCGTTGGATGATGTCCATGTGTTCCACACGAAAACTTAATGAACGAATTACGATCACATTTGAAGTACATAGTTATGATTGAGTTGCTTTCAGATTCTAATAATAATAACAACGTTATATATTATGTTATATATTATGTTATATATAGATGTTCATGTAACTTTAACCTAATTTTTATTTTTTAGGATATCATAGTAATAAAGAGATGTGTGATTTTAAATTATAAATTATGATAATTATAAATTTTGATATATTTTAGAATATCTATGCTGCAATTACAAATTTATGTCCGATTCTACCAATGATAGTTTAATTTTAATCTTGATTCAACTAACTTTTTATCTTTTTTTAATTCTGAGAATTAAAAAGGATGAAGAATAAATTGAATCAAAATTAAATTTAATCATTGATAGATAATTGTTCCGTCATAACAATAATAGCTACAATAGTTGATTTGTCTCTCAATTGTACCGTGCTGACTTTTGTCAAAATCTTTTCAATATGTTAATAAGAATAATAATGACTGCGATTAAAAAAAAAAATTTTTTTCTAACCCAACGATTATCGGAATTTTTCCAGACACTTTACTTCCAATCTCGGTCAATTTTATCTTTTCTAACCCTCAGACGAGATATTTTCAAACGCCGACGGAACTTGCGAGTGGAAAGCATCGCGAAAATTATACTGACATGTAGATCACGTTATAGCAATGTGGTAGCATGGAAAATTTACTTTTACGAGGCGATAAATAAACCGCCAACTTCGTTTGCGAATTACCATCTCGAAGTACCATCGAGAAAGAACGTTTTCGGCATTTGTCGTAGTGTAGATCACACATTATCCATGAAGCATGACATTTATATTCTTGAAGAACGGTCGACTTTGAAATCTGAATTTGAATCTGACCAAGTTAAACTTTGTTAATTTTGATTCGCATGATTTTACGGCTCAACATGAATGAGCAAACGATAATTTCATTTTATGCAGAAGTATAATAAATTATTTCGAATTATTGCAAAATTAGAATAAGTTAATATGTTCGAACTTTCTTTCTCTCTCTCCTAGGAATATTGTCTCACGTTTTTTAAACATAGTAACAAGTTTTCTAAACATAAGTTTTCTTAAATATAATATGTATATTGACTTCTTAACTGTTATAAATATTTAATTTAATGAATGTGATATTGCAACTGTGTAATTAGTATAAAAAAATCATGTAAGTTTAAATATGTATATTTGAATAGATTAATCAAATTGAGAATCACGCAATTGGAATATGCAAGATTGAGTACGAGTACGCGAACAGTAACGACGATATCGGTCCCCAGGGGTGTCAGGCCGTCCCCCTAAGAGGCAGTCGATATCGTGCTATCGAAGCTCCGACGTGTACAAGGGTAAATCATGGCACCCTCTACCTCTATTGGGGCTGATGGGGTGACGAGAGAGCGTGATGGCAAGCACTAGTGAGCAGCCTGTCTCCGTCATCGTCGTCGCCGACGACGACGTCGTCGGTAGTATTAGTAGTGGTTAACGGGGATAAGGGAGGAAATGGAGGGTGTTGCCGAGTCCCGACATGCCTCGCTTCGATTAATCAATGGGAATGGCATTTCGGAGAGGTGCTAGGCGGAGGTGACGGCGGAGGTGGTGGTCTGTGTGCCCTTCGAGGATGCCAACAGAAGTGACTACCGTCACGCGGATTGAAGGCCAGAGATGAGGCAGGGGAGAGAAAAGAGAAGAGATGACGACAGGGTGGACACTTTTGATGAATAGTGCCCACGAACGGAGCCAGTAGGCTTCCGGTTTGCTCTCTTTCTCTCTCTCTCTC
>NW_012130095.1:199582-204350 GCF_000143395.1 Atta cephalotes
GTATATATATATATATATATATATATATATATATATATATATATATATGTACCACTAGACTTTAAAAGATTAATCAAATGCAATTATCTTTCAGTAGTCTATTATGATTGCAATTTATATTACCGTTTACTTGCCATTTACATTAATGCTTCATGTCATCGTAAAATCGCCGATGTGTCAGTTCTTATCCCGTCTTCTATTCTATCGCGCAGTGAGAATGATTCTAATTCCTCGTTAATTAATGGAACGACGTCGGACGTCGTCCAAAAGTACGTAAGAAAGGAGAAGGGTACTTCGCTACGAGAGAGTTCGCTGAAAGCTGGCCTCCATTCGTCACTGTCTAGGACAGAAGTAGACGGAAGCAGGAGAATCGATCCCCCGCGTGTCATCCTTCTCTCCCTTTCTCTCCCTCGTTCCTGTCTTAGCGACGAGAAACTCCCACGCATCATCGACACGCATCTTGTCCCATGACATTTCTCCCGCATACATATTGTATACGTATTTTATGATAATAGTGCTCTTCTCCGTCATTGTTATCGCAGCTGATTCGATATCGATTTCTCCATATCAGAAATATATTTTTTTTTTCAGAAATATATTTATGTATATCTATTTTTGGCTTTTTTTCTACAATTGATTAATAAGATTATTAGAAATATTGAATTTGTAAAATCCTAGAAATATAAAATTTAATTAAATTCTAAAATTGTATAATCTGATTATATAAAAATGCAAATCTAAGTTTCCCATGTTCATTTTTTCAACTTGAGGATCAAATCAAAATTATATTATAATCTATTATTATTAATTGCGCATACATTTGATAAAATTAACTTGTGCAACATATTATTTAAAAATCAATTATATTACTTTAAAATATAAAACTATTAAATCTTCCTTTATTAATCCTCCATCTGCAATATTGAATTTGAAGTAGTTGATTTTTCAATTGTAAATTCTGATAGATAAATTTAAATGTGTAAAGAAAAGTAAAATATAATTCGATTTCTATTATAGTAATAATTTATTGTTAAAGCTTTCACAAGTACATAAGAATTTTTTCAGATTTTTAGTCTAAATTAGTATAAAAATCTGCACTAAAATTTGAAAATCCAGGTTATGGAGAAGAGTGAAAATATATTGGTGAGATTGGTGGAAAGTTAAGTTCAATTATTCCTTCAACTTAAAAAAAAAAATGTTAAGTTAATTTATAATATATCAATATTCATTAAAAATTAATACACGTGCGCTAAATATAATATAAATATGAATAACATTGAAAAGATGGATTAAATTAACACTATAATTTTGATTAACAATAATAAACTCGCTTCCAGTACTTGTTTTGAAGAGGCTTGCTTATCGCAGACAACTACTTATTTCACTCATTTCTCGAATTTCCTCTCTTCCTTCATAAATACGTGCACTCGTGAGAGCAGAACATGAGAAAGAGGCGCGACTCTAAGTCCATTTTCTACTGAATACAATTCGCGGTTACGAATTATGTGTCGGCTAACCGAGAGGCGCGGCGTGGTGGGCTGATAGAACGAGTGGATAGAAGGAAGAAGAGATTGGAGAAGAGAAGGAGGACGGAAAAGGAGATAGAGAAAGAAAGGAAAGGGCGGGGAGGGGGAGAGAAGGGTGAGAGCGAGTGCACGTGGGAGAGCAGACGGAGAGCGCTATCGCGAGTTTTCCTACTAGTTTTCCAGGAGTTACCCGAGCGGGAGGAAGAGGCGGAGTGTTAATTACCAGCCGGTTCTGAGCACGGGGATGGGTAGCACCCCGCAAGCCGCTACCGTGCGACGCGACGGGGTGCACGACTGGTGGATAGAAGAGAGAACGGGGCGGCCGGGTGCGAGATAACGTTTTCAATTACCTGCAGGATGTGACGTAGTTATGAGTTAGCTACCCGGAGAGAGCGGAGCTTCACCTAGCTCGCCGACCTATCCAACTGCTTCCAGAAGATGATGAGCCAAGATGGCCGGGACGGCGGGGCGGCGGGTGGTCTGCGGTAGAAGCACTGAGGGTGGGAACGCCAGGAGGATGAGCGCGATGGGAACGGATGCAGGTATCTAATACTTGTACAGCGCGTGTCTCCACGAGATAAACTAAACCCGATTAGAGTCCCCTGGCTGCATCATGGCTGTGCGCGCTTGTGTCGCGGACGATTATGGATCGCGTTTTTCATCCTTCGCCTTTGCGAAAGCGTCTCCTGTAGGGAAACTCGTTCCGTTCCTCATCAAGCACTCGCCGAGAAGAAAAGGGCTGAAGAGTTCCTCAGAATGGTGGGGAAAGAGAGGTTTGGCAGCGAGACCTGAGGAAAAGTCGGAAGAAAAATGAGAGAGAAGGAAGCGAGAATCGATCCAATTAGCGGACGATTTTAATGCACGAAGGGTAGATGAGTGGGCCAGCTTCTAATAATCCCTCGGGATTCTTATCCCTCGATGTTCACGCTTCATCCGTTTCAAACGGAACGAATACCTTTTTCAAATGCCTTTGCTATGAAAATTTACGGATATCCAGAATCTTTTTTCAATCGGTGACTTTGCGTTGATTAGTGATTTCAGACACTTTGCGGATTATTATCTGTCTTGTCGCGTATCATATGAATGAAAAAGAAATAATCACAGTAAGCGCAATCGAAATTTTAGTTGCCAAACATAATCCGACAACTCGACGGCTGAATATTCCTACAATTAACGTAACTAATGTGAGTACATATTTAATCCTTTTAATACGCTTCCATGAATTACTCAGACATCCTTTTAATACATTTTCGTCTTTCTACCTCCTGCAGTTATTATTTGTACTTTCTACCACGGCTAAACTCACAGCTGCTGAGCAAACAGCGGCTTAGTGGGCGCGAAAAATATACTTTTTCCTAATGTGCGCACCACATTGCTAGCTTCTGCCACTGACGTCATATTTATCTCCTTAACTGCGTGATTATGGCGTAAAAACTGGCCGGGGGAAGAACGCCGCGCAGTTCTACTCTGCTCCCGCCTGTATAATATATTATAATGCATGCGATGGGAAGTTGAAGTTATTTATAAGACCGTGAACCAAAATGACGTACAACGACAACGCCGTAAATCTTATTAATATATTCGTCCAACGAATATATTAAAGAATCGTTTAGTATTATTTTATACGCGTAACGACCACCGAATTAAACTCAACTTGGATACGAACTCAGAATGTCATGCTGTTTTTTGTGTTTCACATAAAGTGAAAAATCATTACAAATATGCTGCTTTGTTTCCATGTTTTGAACTACGTATTATCTCTATAACGAGTCAAGGATTTAATGCATACAATAATATTTGTTGTAATCTCTAGCAACAACATTTGATTGTACTACTAACTTTTGTACTCAAATAGCACATAAACACTTTCTATGAATGTTCTATAAATATTTATTAAGAATATTCCTATATTTTATAAATGTACACTGTCAAATATTAATGGTATGTTACAATAATAAATATTAATGATGATAATAATAAATATAAATATTAATAGTGTATTAATATAGCACAACTAATAAGTGTTCTATAAACATACATAGAGATTTTGTACGATATTCTATAAAATATTTTTAGACATATTTTTATACACGTCTGAGTCTGATTTTGTACGTATTGTAAAGTTAGAATACTACGTATGCGTAGCTCATTAACTCTACAAATATTTTAAGGAACGTTCTAATTTTTTTTACTGTATATAAAAATTTCTAAATAGAATATTCTATATATATATTCGTATAATATTCAATTCAAATATTCAAAAAATTTAGTACAATTGTATTTTATAAAAATATTCATAGAATACTTTATGATATTTGGGTACTGTTAAAAAAATAGTATTCCCTACAAGAATAGATTGTCAAAAATCTAACAATTGCCATCTATATAAAAAAGTTGAATAAATTGTATTATTGTAATGTAACTAGAAACGGCATCAACTATTTTACGAAATTTTGTAACCTGCATTCCGTTACGAAAGCCCTTACGAAAATTCAGATACAGTGCAACAGACTGTGAGCAAAACTTCGCGAAATGCGCTGCTGTTCGCATTTCGTGAACTCTTCGCATCACCTTAATCAGGGAAAAAGCGAGCCCTGGGCCGTGGGGGAGGCTGATGTACGAGGGTGCTCTTTTCCGTTTTCCGGCCGCGCGAGTTTCGAGTTACCAGTGGAAAACTTTCCTCCGCCCTCTCCTCTGACGGGACTTTGGTGCTCGCGGGCACTTGCAATTTATAACCCGCCTAACTGAATCCAACATCACGCGCTGCGTTCTCAATTTTGCTGTTCGTGTCCGACGCTTTTGGCCCTCCGATACACAGTTGCAAAAGAAAGAGCAAAATAACTGTGCATTAGGATGATCCATCTTTTTCGACATTCGAATTTTTTTAGCGGCATCCCTTAAAATAGTTCCAATTCACAAAAAAGTAATTCCTGTAAAATTTCAGCTCGATCGGACAATGGGAATTTGTGCCGACAGCTCGTTAAACATTTGAGTTCCCTTATATTACATTCTCAATTTAAGTATTTAGTACAAGTATTTTTTTTTTAAGTATTTTCTACAAAAATTTTTAAATATTTTCTACAAAAATTAGCCTAGAAAACTTGTCTTTTTTTTTAACATTGTTTTATTTTTCTGCATTGTTTGAGACCTTATAAAGATCTCATTTAAACTTTAGGTGTATTGCTAACGATTAAAGAATAAAAATAAATAATTAGTGTAACTCCGGTGTATACCGACGAGTA
>NW_012130095.1:205400-212099 GCF_000143395.1 Atta cephalotes
ATACGTTTGGAACACAATTTTAGGTGATGCCCTAAGAAAAATAATCAAATGTCAAAAAATAAAGACTCATCAGCGTATATATCAGAATTACACTAAGAATTTATTTTTATTTTTTAATGATTAACGATACATCTAATTATTTAAATAAGACGTATAAAGTCTCAAACGATACAGCAAAACACACATATTAAAAAAAAAAAGTCCTCTGATTTTTGGAAAATACGCTTAAAAACCATGTTGAGAGTGTAATATAAGGGAACTTAAATGTTTAACTGTCGGCATGGATTTCCGCTGTCCGATTGAGTTGAAATTTGATAGGAATTATTTTTTGTGAATTGAAACCATTTTGAGGGATGCCGCGAAAAGAATTCGAAAAAAATTTTTCTTCAAGAGTAAAGATGGACTCTACTGTGCATGTAATATAAATATGACTTTTTCACTACATCTTTATAAATAGTTATAAATAAATAGTTATAAATAGTTATAAATAAGTATTATTGCGTTTATGCTATTAAAAAAAAGACACACATCCTTGATATTTGCAGTTAAAAATTATTCACATACCAATATCCTAAATATCGGCGTATAAATAATTGTTATCTGCAAAAATATCAAGAATTTTTTTTTCAATCAAAATAGATATAATGACACTTATTTACATTAGATTAGTGCATATTAAAAATTGCTATACAAAAATTAGCGGAGTTAAATGTAAAAACGTATAAATATTTTAAACAATTAAATATTCAATATTGTTTCGTTATTTAATAGAATAATACGTGTTATTTCATTGTCATAATTGATAATATTATGTCACTGCATTTAGATGCCTTTATAAAGTAATCTTTAATGTGTAATCCAGTGTATAAGTACAAGTGACCAAATTCATTATACGGGAATCCTAAAGTCGTCTGTTTAATCGATAAAAATATCGTTTTATTACATAAGGTATTCGTATTGGTTTCATAGAATTAAAATTCTTTTTCCATTCAAATACACATGCTTAATTTAGATCCATTTTATGACTAAAAATAAAAAAAAAGAAATTATAGATTTTTTTATTGACTTAATATAGCAGTTAAAATTATCAAATCATCGAATAAATATTTCGTAAAAGAGTTATGCAAATATTATATGCGAAATAAAGGAGTCAAATATAAAATAAATAAATGAGTAATGATGAAAATCATTAAAATTAATTTTTAAGGTTAAATTGATAATATAAAATTATCTTTTTTGACTAATTATAACTAATAATAGTGTATATGTTGCGTGCGATATTGATATAATAGTATCCAAGTATGTAATAATGTGTCGATGTAAATTACACATATATATATCATAATTAATTATATGTATGTGAATCATGTTTTGTCTGTAAAACAGCAATTACGGCGAAGTTCGGTCTTTAATTTAGAATCCGTTCAATGGTGTGAAAATAATCAATTATCATATATATTTCAGTAGTAATAAAAATTATATTGACGTACATTTATGAATGAATATTAGTGATAATATTGCTGAAGTATAATATAAGTATTTTTTGTTTTAGTATATAAACTTATAATTAGTATAATTTTCATTTTCTATATTTATCGACTATATTGCAGATATAAAACATTTAACTTTTTTTTTAGTTAATTACGCTTGTTTTAGCCAGCATAATAAATCTGCACGATTGTCTATATCCAAATAGCTGACCGCTTAGGTAATGTAAATCTGAATAATGTTTTGAATCTACAGTAATCACAGTTTTGTTAAATGCTACAAATTACTCTAGCAACGCATTGTCTGAGAGAACCTCGATTTAATTCGCCTTTTGTCACCGTCGCATTTCGCTGACTGCTGTGACGCGCGTAAATGCGCTTCCATTGGTCTGTTGGACGTGCATTAAAGTCGAGGAAACGGATTCCGCAAAGAAGTTTTGCGCATGTGGTTGGTGTTTCGTTACGTTAAAGGATTCGGATTTGTGGGAAGGAAAGGATAAGCCGCGAGAGTTGGCGAAGGAGAACTCGCGAGCTCCGCATTTGCATAGTCAAGGCAATTGGAATTGCAAAATCGCAAATTGGACTTGTCTGCGGCTAACCACCGTCACTCTTCTATGCTCTCGCAACAGCACCGTGCTCGCATCAAACTTTTCGAATTAAGTCGCGATAGCATAATCGCTGCCGCGATCGTATATTGCCTTCATCCCTAATCGTTCCTTGATACTTTAAGTCTTTATACTGTAAAAACTATGAGATTCACAAAGTAAAAGAAAGAGAAAACGAATTATATATACTCTCTAAATCTTGTGGAGTGAAGTCTCACTCGAAGAGATTGAAAATTTAGCCTGCCTTGAAAAAAGAGTGAAAATTGGGCCACTTGTTCAAGAGTGGCAAATTTTCATTCTTTCAAAGTGAGATTTACTCTTTTGAAATAAGATTTGACTCATTCCTTTTTTGATTGGTTCCATCTACCCTGATATTACATTCCAAAAAAGGGATTGAGATTTCACTCTTTCGGAGTGAATCTTATTCCAAAAGAGTAAATCTCACTTTAAAAAGAGTGAAAATATAGAGAGTATATATATATATTTTTTTTTCAATGAAAATTATTGAAAAAAATATAAAATATGTCTCATACATTCTATCCTCTAATATTCTTTATGAAAATTGTATAGCCAGATGCGCCGGCGTCGTCAACACTTCTGTTAGGATTTATTGGAATTATTGGAACTTTCTAGCGTAAGATGGGGCTTACCCCTCGGAGAAACGGAAGTGCGCGCTCCGCAAGGCGAATGAAGTTATGTATCGACTTCGAACAAAAACTCGTTTGATATACAAATAGCATCAGCTTTCTTTCGTCGACCTGTATTGTTCAAAGAGATTGCGCTGATTTTGCATCCCGTGGATTGTCTCAAAGAGAATCTATAAATTAATTAAGCCGCACTATTGTGACAAACAAATGTGTGGTCAAATAAGATTCTATGCTATAGATATAGATGATTAATTATACAAATCTTTTTAATTACTTTATAAATCCTGTTCTTCATAACTTAAGTTCTCTAAATTTAACACCCAAAATTCGAAAATTTTAAAATCTTCTAATGGAAATAATATTTAAAATTCAATATTGTTAAACCGTTTTTAAAACTTACTGTTATTTTAAAACATAAAAATAAATCCATCTAATGGAAATTACAGATATTTTGGTTGTACAATATTAGTTAAAAATATTAGTTAAAAATATTAGTTAAAAAATCAAATAAAAAAAACGAATATCAGCCAAAATTTATAAAAAAATTTTATAAAAACAAATAATTAAAAAAGCGTTGGCAGTCAGCGTAGTAAACAACAATGTCCAATTCGGATAATTAAAAATACTTTAATAATTAATTATTAGATGATATGTACAATTAAAATCGCAAGGTTTGACTAATTAATAAAATTTTGGTGAATGAGCACTGAAATCAATTGTAAAAAACAAAATAACAAATAATGTGGTTTATAATAATTTATGAAGCACAGTGACAGTGTGTTGCTGCAGTTTTAGGTAAATAACTTTTAAATGAGTAAGTAAATCTAAAAATAATTTTGGTACAAACATTTCTTAGAACATTATTAGTAAATTTATATGCTTTTATAGTAATACTTTCGTGTGACATCTATCAACCATTAGTAGCAAGATATGGAAATTGAAACGTGATTTGATTTTTAAATAAATTGTTGCGACTTAAGCTTCATATCGTCAACTAAAATTCATATTGTCAACTAAAACAATTAGTTTCATTGAATTTGCGCATTTCTGCATCGATTCCTGCTGCCCCATTACTGTTTATTATTCTTTTTGTTATTCAATTGACGGAAATTCGTTTATCATTGTTTATTCAACAATTAGAAGTAGAATATAAAATATGAATAAAAATATTAATTGATCTTGATAAATTAACGATTTTTGCATTAAAAAACATTATGGAATTTTTGCATGAAGATAGAAAACTAATTGCTTGTTGAACTAGATTTATTTTTATACAATGATCATCTGCAATTTCGAATAACTTTTCTCATTTAAAATATAAAAAATCCATTGAGCAAAATAGAATACTGAAAATTCTCGTCTATTTTAAACTTCGTCTATTTTAAACACGATGATTGGATTGATGAACACGATGATGTAAAAATAAATTAAAAGTAAACAAAATAAGAAAAAATTTCTTATCAAATACATTGGCTTCTATTTTACAGCTTCTATAATATCGACTATAAAAGTTAAATAATGCTGTATGTCTAATCAATTGTATCTGAAGTTATAATGTGCTCGATATCAAGCACGAACATCGTTCGCGCAACCTAGGCAAACCATTCATCTTTATTTTCGCACAAAAATCGAATCCAATTCCCGATGAAGGCGAACGGTGATCGAGTGGGCGCGTACACGCGAACGAGCCGAGTGTGGAAAGTCCCTCGCTTTTCCTCTTTCGAATCTAGCGAACCAAGGGGTTTAGCGCGAGCTCTCTCGACGGAGCTCTCGATTTAATATACCACAATATCGCCGAGACCCAAGTCGTCGGCGTGGGATATCAAAATATCTCGATATTATGCAACACATGTCGACATTTACCGGCTCGCGGCCTGGACGTGGGTAGGATAGCTCGCTTGTCGAAAAGACGGTTACAGGCAAAAAGAGGAGGGAGAGGGAATGGGGGAGGGGGAGGAGAGTAAGGTGGTTGCGAAAAGCACGAAGGGTTGGTTGGGAGTTGGGCAAGACGCATGCAAATGGAAAGTTATGCCGCACGGAAACGAATATTGAATCAGCAGCTGGCCCGATAGAGACCGAAGTCGATGCGCGGCGCTCGCTTTTCATCCTCTGTCGCCGCGCAGAAACGACTCCTGCACGTCGAGATACGCTTCGCGACTCCACTTTGGCGCTAGGAACATTCTCCCTCGAGGGAGAAAGAGTGAGTGCAACCCTACCTACGAGACGCCGAAGTTGGCGACGTTCCCTTGGACGAGCGACGGCCGGTCCGTGCAAGAGATTGGAAAACGTGGCCGCCGGCGAATTGTAGTCTTCTTCACTCAGAATGAAAATCGAACTAGGCTCCCTTGAGACCATCAAGCCGACTTTCCCAACTATGCGTATCGTGAGGAGCGTCAAAAGAACGCGCTTATATCCTCGATTTCGGTTCGTGCAATCGAATTCTCGAAAGTGAACGTCTTGCACATTCGTTAAAACTACTCAAGACGTCATTGTGCGATTCTGCATGACTGCGATATATTCTTTCTCTTCGGCATTTCTATTATTTATGTTTACTTATAATTCGTTAAGATTTTTTTTACTTTGTTTCTTATCTATTTTTCTATTTCTTGCTCTTATTTTTAGTGAGAATTTAAATCATTTTGAAATAATGAAAAGAAAGAAAAAATACTATTCTTCAATCATAATATGCTCATTTATACATTAAGCAAAAATATTATAATCTTGCTTCAAAAAGTTTAATCTTGATTTGATTGAATTCATGTTGATGCAAGTACTTGCACTTTGCACTCAACTTAAGATTTACTCAATCAAAAATCTTGCATCAGTACAAATTCAATCAAATCAAGATTAAAATCTTTGAAGCAAAATTACAATATTTTTACTTGTTTTTGAATGTTATATTACGGTTAATTTAAAAATAATCTTATTTTCTATGCAGCATTTTTTGTGACAATAATATTTCTTAATTATAATATAACGATTAAGTAGTGAAGCGTAGCAAACATATACTTTATATTATCATCTCACAATACTGGTCGTCCGTTTTATTGTCCGCGCGCGCGTTTGTAAGATTTCTCAGAAATTTTTAACTTAATTTTTTCAAAGTCTATTTTCGACAATAGGTAAAGGTTCAAGGATCTTATGTCCATCGAGACAAAGTGAAGTTGATTAAATCTGTATCAAAAATCAAGATCAATTTTAACAAAAATTTTCCAATAGTTATAAATTTTCTACTATACTACTTACAATTATATTAATTGTAAAGGGTTTATCATCATTATATTATTGTCTTTATTTGATATCAATTATGTGATTAAAACTTCACACCAAACTGTTCATAATTCTACGTTTCTATTTTTTTTCTAATTTCTTACAATTATTAACTAAATTATTATTTTCTTGTCTCTCTCGATTATTGATCAGTTATTCACTTATACTTATAAATTATAAATTTTAATCTAAGCAATGTTCCTTATAAATTTATGTTGGAATATCAAAGTACTTCTATTCTATCCTATTCGATTCTCGAGCGACGGGAATGAGGAAAAAGAAACAAGACATGAAAAATGAAAAAAGAATATATGAGAGCAATGATCGGACGCACGCGTGCCGGTATGTGGTCATTCCGTGAAAAACAACGGTTGTGACCGCACTTGCTTATTCGATCGATCGATCTGTCGATTGAACGTATGTGCATAAACCCGACTACAGAGCGGATAAGTATTGTAAAACCAGGCCGAGTTTCGCAAACGCGTGAATAATGGACACTCGTTTGATAAGCGAAGAAGTGTTCGCGTGAGTCCGCTCAATTCATCCATTGGGCAGCGGGGATGATAGAGAAAAAGGAAGAGAGGGAACGAAAAAGGAAGAGAGAGAGAGAGAGAGAGAGAGAGAGAGAGAAGAGAAGAGAAAGGAGGAGGATGAGAGAGAAGGAAAGAGGATTCACGGAACATAGAATTA
>NW_012130095.1:216672-220005 GCF_000143395.1 Atta cephalotes
AAGAGAGAGAGAGAGAGAGAGAGAGAGAGAAAAAATTATTATGAATATGCTAATTATATTAAAATAAAAAATATTTGTTACATGATTCTCATATGTGAAATACAAAATTTTGATTTACAATATATAAAAAAGATAATTTCAAAAAATAGATAAATCAATCAGCAAGTGGGAATAAATTCAAGCAGTATTAATTCTTCTTTAAAAACCTCCGCATGTTCCCCTAAATAAAATTGTACCATCAAGCTAACATAGCGGTTAAATAATTTGTTTTTTTGCTTATTTACTTTAACTTTTATACTCGCAAAGTGCGAAAGTGAGCAATGATTATAAAAATACTCTTATTGATAATCGATATGCTGAATTTTAAACTTGAGAAAATCAATTTCTCAATTCAAATACTCAAGTCAAATATTTCATGTAAATTTCATTCAAGAAAATTATATTTTTCTTGAATTATATATTTCTTATTGTTAATAAATCGAGGATTAAACAACATACATATGCTCTTTTATTTTTAACAAAAAATAATTAACAAAAAATTAAATTTTACATTTCCTTCGGATATATCAAATAAAAACGATGCGACTCATCAGTCAGCCTGTGATTCTGGATTATTTAAATTATGCATAGAATTATTTGTTGCAAAAAATTAGCATACTCTAATGCAATTTGCACGTTTATCATCCAAAATATAACTCGCACAAATTCTCTTTTTCTCTTTCTTTCCTTTTCTTTCTTTCTCTTTCTACCGGCAGTTATTTACGCTTGACAAATAAAACATTCCAAGCAGCGATAAGTGCGGAAAACTGCTTTGTTTGTAGGCTGAAACTTAATCTACCCAACTAATCCTAAGAAGATCCTGCTGCGGGTTCATACTCAAAGGATTTCGCCATCAGAAGCCTCCAGATCCCGAGAGACAAAATTGCAGAGTGCATATCTCATCTATATCTTAATATATATGTCAACTAAATTAAATAACGTTTATTCTGTGTCACTTGCAACGAAAATCATTAGAGATTATCAAACATTACTGCGTAATCTTTTTATTAGATATTTTGAAATCTATAACGCAAAATTTCTTCATGTATTTAAAATCAATTTCTTCTTAATAAAGTCGAAATATTAATATTTTTTGATATTTGTGAATGAATATTTCGAATGAATATTCTAATATTAATTATACATTAATTTTGATTTAAACATCCATCCTTACAGAATCTAATACCAATTTATTACTGACAGATAATCATTAATTATCTTTCTAAATTTTTTGGAATGAAATCTCATTTTAAGAGAGTGAAAATATTGGACCATTTAGAAGAACAGTAAAAATATTTCATTTCTTGAAAAAGAATGACAATTTTAACTCCTTTGAAGTGAAATTTCACTCAAAAAAGAATGGAATTATCATTTTTTTCCAAGAAATAAAATATTTTCATTGTTCTCCACAAAAGGTCGTGTATTCACTCTCTTGAAGTGAGATTTCTCTCCAAGAAATTTAGAGAGATTTATTTGGAATACTAAAAAAGTATTAATCAATAGTGCTTTTAATACTTAAGATAAATAATTATTGTCTTTCAGTATTAGATTTCTGTAAGAGAATATCTAATACAAAGTTATAAGTTTTTTAAATATAATTTTTGCGTGTCGTAAAATTTCAACATAAATTTTTTATTACCGCGTTTGTTAAATCTTTCAGAACGACAAAATTCTTCGGGATTATGATCGTGCCAAAAGACCGGAAAGTAACGGCGCAAAGGAAGGCGATGAAAGAAGCAAGAGATTTCGTAGAGAAGCGTTTTCTCGCACAATCCCCTGTACGAAATTGGAGGAAGGAGTTGCGATGAAATAGTCGACGAAGGGTCGCAAGGGTCGCCACGTCGTGGTTTAAAATCAAATAAACGAAAACGGAACGTGGGGGAATGAAGGCACCGTCGGCCAAGAAAATCAAAATTTCGTCATCCGCTCGTAATTCGAAGGGTGCCGTCCCACGTTGAAACCCCTGCGTCTCCGTCACTTACATCGCCCCCTGAGGGCTGTGCTGGACTATTGGATTTTAACCTCATCTTCCAGCGGTGGCTTCGATTTCGATCAACGAACGTTGCTACATTCCGAATGAAAACACTTGCTTGCCAAGGGTAGTCTCGTCTCTCGAACGCAAACTCGTGTGCAGTCTTGTCAGGAAATATACGACATCTCGAAACCCATGTATTCCTCGGTAAGTTTATCATTGGTTTTTTTCTACTAAAAAATTGTGTTTCGTCATGTTTCTTCAGAACTTCTCAATATTTATCATTTCAAATTTTCATATCTAAACTTTATAAAAATTAACAAAGAGTGTAAAACTAGTTTTATTTAAAACATTCTTATTTAAAGTATAATTCATAAATATCGCTTTATTATATAGGTATTGAAATATATCTAAGTTTCATAGAAGTTTAGAAATAAAAATTTAGAAAAAATATTGTAACTAATACTTTTCTTAAGCTATAATGCGTTAAAATTAATTAAACATTAAATGTATTTTTATATCAACATTGAAAATGACCCAATCAGATACAAAACGTTTGTTTTTGTATTATTGATTCTATCTATGTTATAAATGTATTTGTTTTAGGCTCGCAGTCTCTTTCGTATTATTATTTATTAAACGTATTATTTTATCTATTCGATCTCTTCAATTTTTTATTGAGTCTAAAAGAATTTCTCTTGGTTTGAAAATAATTACGATCCCATTTCTTTCTCTTCTTTTAATAACATATTAGTTAAGTAATAACATATCTAATACATACGATGACACGATTTATTATTTCTGATCATTATTTTTATTTATTATATTAAAAACGGCACAAGAAACTTTTAGAAATTATTTTGCTTAAGTTTATTCTGGAACACAACCATATTTTTCCTGTCACGAAACCATAAACATCCTCTAGCAGCACCCATAACACGACCATAGTAGCACGCCCTATAATCTGAGCGTCACTTTAGCACGTCTATCGCCTTCTAGGGTTATTTAGATAAACTCGTAATCTAGATGTCGTTTTCCGTACTGAGATATTTCCCTGTAGGCACTGAGAAGTTTCAGACATTTCGATTTCGAAGGGTGCAAAAACACTTTTACGTCACATTGATTCGCGTTGAGATTAAATTTGATCTAAGAATAAAATTGATCTAGCAATAAAATCAGAATGACAAATAACTTCTATAAAAGATCGTACAATTGTGATAGTCAAAGATGACAAAGAATTTTTTTGCAAAATAAACGCCTGAAAAAATTAAATATCTATTATAAATAAACACACACACATACACACACACACACACACACAC
>NW_012130095.1:220422-228213 GCF_000143395.1 Atta cephalotes
GCACACATACGCACACACGCACACATACGAAAAATGATTTTAAGAAATACTCGTTGACTAATTAGATAGACTGATTTCATAGAGTTTTATTAGAGAATTTATTGGATTATCAAAAGAATTATGAACGCTCAAGTTAGAACGCTCAAGTTGATTGCTAGAATGTTGAAACTTTTTGCAGCTGTTCGTTATTTTTTAATTTCCTACATAATTATTTTGATGGTTCAATAAAATTATTTTCAGTATATATACTTAAATTTTTATTTATTTCAGTAAAATCAATTTTTTTCTGTACACATATTCAAAGTGAATTTTTATTATTGTGATAATGTTAAATCATTATTCTATGCGTTATACGTTATGAAAATGATATATCGTGTCAACTCTTGTATCAAGATATAATACCATCAATTATTCTAAGTTTGACCTTCTTGAGCTTGGCACCGTGCCTCGCGTAGCAATGCTTCATTCTGTGTAGTTTTGCATCCGTAAAACAGAGGAAAGTTACATGCTCACGCATAAGACAGATATTTGTCCCTTCGTCTTCAAACTGTATGAAATAATATTAGCTTTCCAAAAATAACTGATGCAACTCTAACCATTACATTTTCAAAAATAACTGCATAGAATGTCTGTATATTTGTTTTCGAGATGATTATTTCGAAATAATACTGTCAATTTCAAGCAATCGGCGTTCCGTGAACTCGGCGCGTAAGAGACGAATGAAGAAGGTCCGATTATAGCGTGGCTGTACTACTTGAAATACAGATGAACGACGAGTCGGGAGGAAAAGGAGAGAACAGCACGACCGACGATGATTCTACATAGCTGCAGCGAATTATTTGCATAAACAAATTTCACCAGAAGCGAATCCAACATGCCAGCAACGGCTCGCTCTATCTCTCACTCTATATATGCAGAGTAGCCTCGCTCATCCCTCTCGGCAACTATATTTCTCTCGTCCTCTCTTCCGTGTCTCTACGGCCATTGCGATTTCCAACTAATTAGATTAATTCGAGTGGATTACTTTCGACGAATATGCAAATCCACGACGAGCGCGTGTAAAATTTGACGCGGAGTCGAGCCGCAAGAAAGGCGTCTGATTGCAAGCGGTCTGAACAATTTAATTCTCGCTTCGCGCGCGTTCCATCTACATTCGTAATTACCGTTAATCCAACAATTATTGATGCGATTAAGTTACAGTTTTACTAACTTACTTATATCAACTTTCTGATGAACGATAATTCTCTGATAGATACAACAAGATCTCTAAATAAAATAGCAATCTGTAATAGAAATGTGTAGGTACGTGTATATCTTTCGTTATCGACGGATTTAAAATCTACTTTTGCTTAGCGAAAAATTGTTATGGATAAATTATCAAAAGTAGATTAGAAAACATCAATATATCAATGGATTGAAGATGATGCAGTAGAATTATGGTTCGCGACACAACTATAGCTCATAGTCATATCCCTTTTTGAAGGGTTGGGGAAAAACGATGTCGAAGCGGTCAAACGCAGCGAGCATCCGGGCCAGACGGGCCGAATGGGCAATCAACGATCGAATGCCTCATGCGGACGAACCATTATTCTCGTCCAATCGGCATTGCAACATGAAACACCGGCAATTGCCCGATAAAATCATTATACGCCTCATTACTTGTCAGCTGCAAACGCTCGTTGTCTGCCTTTTAATTTACAGCCCACCGCGACGATTGCAATTTCAGCGGTGCTGTAGGTGTGTTCCTTCGCATTCGGCCGAAACGCGTGTTCTCGCGGGAGGCAGAAATAGCTATTTGTCGGAAATGCGATTCCAGCTATTCAACTATGCTGTTTGTAACGTATACACGAATAGTTGTCACAAACACCGACATTGGAGCGTAGAAATTAATAGCGTCGAATAAAACTTCCGTATATCATGTCATTGCTTGTTTAGTTTATTAAAGAATGCGTTTAGTTCCAATTCACTGAGTGTTACACAGTTTCGTTAGTTACACAGTTTTGTTGTTTATTTTTACATAGAGTTATTTAACGCAGATAACATTCTCGCAAACTTGCAATCGGCACATTCTCCGGTATTTCCGATTCGACACGCAGAACAATACTAGATACTTGGCCGCGGACGATAAAACGATAACTGATGGTCGTTCGAGACGATGGCACGAAGTGTTTCAAACGCCGATAAAGCGCGGCTTAATTGCCGAATGAAATTAAACAGTAGTTAAACCTCGAGTCTTGAGTAATTATAAGAAGTTATAAGATGCCTCCTGTAGTCCAACCTTTCCCTTTCCCCTCTTTTACTGTTCTCCCATTCCTTCTTGTGCGCTCTCCTTCATCAACCCATTTTACCCTCTCGCGCAACTTCTGTCCTACCTTGACTCCCTCTTAAACGTACTATCCCCGGGGGCCGTTAGCTGCAATCAAAGTTAACCTGAAGTTATAGGGGAAAACTGCAGAACGGCAGTTAATGTTTAACGGGACTGTTAACTGCAGCTTCTCGTTGCCATCCTATCTTCAACGCTTTTCCCATCGTGAGTCTGATTTTTAACATAGGTCTATTATCATCTTGCAGATTTGTGCACGACGATATATAATACAATAAATGATAAAAATTTTGTTAAAAATTTTATCATGGCGCATTCTAGTTTTCCGTTACTTCATCTATCTATAGCATTTTACGTTGTAAAAGATTTAATATTAATCCGTTATTGCTTCAAGTGATGTGATAATATAAACATAATTATCAATTTAATATGAATAAAATATTTATCATTCATTAATAAATTATCGTTAAATTTACATATATATGGATTGTTCTTTATAAGTTTATTTGCAAATATTTGTTGGGGAAATATATACAATTCGGATTTTCGAAATGAATATATTTTTTAATCAATCTTTTTTATAAAGTTAAACTTTATAAAAAATATTAATAATATTAAAAATATTAATAATATTAATAATATTAAAATATTATTAACTAAAAAATATATTTATTTTGAAAATCCGAATTGCATAGCTAATACGTGAAATTTAATGCAGATTAATAATTCTAATATGCAATAAAGTACTTTAATCATCACAATTAGTACTGAAAATTCACTATTATTATAATCCGACAAATCTAAAAATTATAATTGTAATTGTAACGATGCCATGACTAAAACAGTTTTATTGCCTCTCCTGTTAATCAATCTATGTCGAGTTTCCGCGGCAGGTCACTCTGAACTCTAGATGTTAATGATTTGACATTTATTCCGTATAAATATGATTATCAATTTGTGTCCACAAAATAATGTGAGAATTTTCTATTCGAATAGGTCAAACAAATAAAGCAAACGCTCGTGAAATATTATGCTGCTTGCGCGCAATAGGTGCAATGAAAATCTTCCTCCATGTATTACTTCGGTAAGTTTCGGTCACGATAATAATTACGGTAATTACAAGAGTGAACAAACGAACGGCGTACTCGCCTCTCTCGCGCGTACTTAACGCGGAAATAAGGGAACAAAACATGCGGGTTTAAAACAGCACGAGTTCGACGCTAAAACGGCACTTCGCCCGAAATTGTTCGTGTCTGTTCCATGTTCCGAAACGGCCAAGCAAATACTTGCGCAACACAGACATGTGTTGTCTGAGAATGTAAATGGCCGCCGGTTTACGCTCCACTCAACCCCGTTGCGCGAGACCAACTCGGATTTAAATCAATTCTAAACAGATTTCGCAAAACCGCGATGTAAAATAACGCGTAGCAACTTACTCCGGTTTTACGTTAAATATAGCGTAATCTGAAAATCAGTAATCTTCTTAACTCAGAGATAGGTCAACAAACGGGCGCGTCATAAAGTAGTGTTAATCTTCAAAATACCAAACCTAATATCAGGTTTCTAATTCTTAATATTATTTCATTTTAATTCGTTTAGCTTGCTACTATTGATAGAATTCGATTTTTAAAATCAATTAGCAGGATAAATAAAATAAATCTTAATTTTAGTTTTGAGAAGTAAATAAATTCTGAAATATACATTTTTCTCAATTCTATTGTCTCTAAATCTGCATCTGACAATAAACTACTAATGTTATCATAATATGTACGTAACCATTAATTCGTTGTTAGAAGATCGAATTTAAATAACTATTAAACAGATTTCGCAAAATCATAAAGTAAAGTAATGGTGTCATTTTTATTTTTTAATATAATGTGATTTCAACATCAATAATGTTATAATCAATCATATTCTTTGTAAGAAAGTATTGGAAAGTTTTCGAGAGCTAGATGAGAAAATATATGCATCAGAAAGTATATTTCAAAATGTCAAATCCAATATGACATTACTATTTCTTAATTCCTAATATTACGTTTATTTCACTTTATTCGTTTAGTTTGCTGTGAATTATTAACGGAATTTGATGTAAGAAATGAATTAGAAAAAGAAACGATCAATAAAAAATAAATTTTAATTTTACTTTAGTTATAAAGTAAATGTATTCTAAAATATATGTTTTTCTCATTCCTAATGTTTCTATAATCGACAGTAATAAACGAATTATGTTGTCATAACCATGTACTATTAATTCATGCTCAAGCCTATTGGTAAGATCGAAATTTGAACCTGAATAATTATTAAACGGATTTTACAGATAAGTCCTGAAATAAAATAATTATTATTCATTTCTATTTTTGTATGTAATGCAATTTTAAAATAATATAATCAATAATATTCTCCATAAATGAAAGAGTTAGATGATCAAACGTATGCACCAGAAAGCGTCACTAATTTTCAAAATACCAAACTTAATGAGATTAATAAAGAATTTCTAAAGAATTGCTGCTCATTTATTTTAATTCAAACGCTAATAAAACAAATATCTGATATATTGCAACATCAATCAATGAGAATTGACGCACATAATACACAATGAAAATTCAAAGTAAATAATTGTGATACCAGATAAACGATAAGGATTATGAATACCAGCTAATTATAATAATGCGCGCAGATAAATGAATAGTGGCGTATTTACATTTACGTAATTACCGAAATCATGAATGCGTTAATCAACGTGACTAATGAATTAAATCCTAAAGCTTGAAAGAGATGCAATCGTAAAACGGAATCGCGATAATTAGGCAACACTCAATCTCGTTCCGGAGAAAGAGACGTGATAAATCAGCAAAACAACATTCGTTGCACAATGATCTAATGCGCCACTCGGCGAATTGATGATGTCGATGTCATTATGAGTGAGTTATTTGATTTACACTTTCTGAAATAATGCACACATATATTAAATATATACACCTTCGCATTCCGATACGATGTGCTAAGTGCGCGCATAACAGATCGGAGTCTCAAATATTACTTTTCCCCGCCATTTTCTCCGCCATGTAATTGAACCTGTTCTTATTCCTCTCTCGATTTATCTGTCTTTACTTTATTTTACTTTCCTATATTATTTTTAAGACTGAAATAGTTAATGATGTAAATAACAAAGATTCGTAAGCCAATGGCAATTAGCGCAGATTCTATCGTACTCTTGTAAAATTTTAACAGTCGAGAGAAGACTAATAAAGCAATTCTCTCTCTCGCACGCAACATTCATATATTTCTGGTACTTGTTTGTTCTGCCTCTTGTAGCCATATGTTGCAGCAGTAGTTTTTTCCTTTCTCTTTTGGGTGCTTCAGCGCGCGGTCTGCTGGTGATTAGCGTGCTCATTATGCTCGACGCTAATGATGCTTGCATCGCCAGACAAAAGCTGCGTACAGCAATCGTGCGACGAGTTTATCTGGAGAGGGTGAAGGGAAAGGGGGGAGGGGAGAGGAAGAGAAGAGTGTCTCCTAAACTGGGATGTATTCTGAATGAAATTCATAGTTGCAGTTTCACGTAGCTGCTACAAAATAAACGTAAAAGCAATAAAAGTAACGAAGAAAATAATTTTCTAAAACTAGTGGGCCTACAGCTTAGCAAGCCTAAGGAGTTATTAAAACGCCGGTGCGTTATTAAAAATAGCAGGAAATATTACGATAATTTGTCACTTCTTAAATATGAATTAGGTCACTCCAGGCACACTCGCTAACCGTAGGGCACTCGTAACAAAGTTTTAAATATAATGAATATTAATTATGAATGTAAAATTCAGTACGACTTAGCGTAGATGAAAATATCGTTCGTGAATGTGATATGAACATGAAAATAACGTATGTAACAAGGTAATAAATTATCATCTGCTCGGTGGATTTAAGAATTTCTCGACTGGGAGCATAAAAATGTGCACGGCACGATTTGTGGGCGACGTTAAACTTCTTCTCGTGACACGCGCGTGATGTACGATTCGCCTACGAAACCGGCCTCGAGGAAACGGGGCGCACACTCGAGTCGGAGGAAGAGGTAGGAGGGACGGTGAGAGAGCGTGATCTCTTTTTTAGGGGGCGGAGAACGAGACGCGTCGCCCACGGCCGTGCCGAAATACGGGGAAATTAATAAATTGCTCAAACTTAAGTCGAGCGTCTCCCTTCTCTTCCTCCTGCCTCCCCCGTCCCTTTAAGTGCCGGAATAAAGGACCCTCATAAATTTCATTCCGCACGCCCGAGCACCCTCGCCCGAGTGAGAACGGGCGTTGGTTCCCTTCATCCCCGAAGAAGGAATGCTCCAGCGCGCGCGCGAGCAGCATCGCGTCGAGCTGGCACCCGCCATTCGAGCCTGAGAAATTTCGAAAGAAGAAGCAGAATTACACTCTCTCTCGCCGTCCCTCCCAATCCCCCGCTTTCCTGTCGTCACGCCCGCGAAACGCCCGAGATATACGCCCGTCTGATAAGCGCCATAACGTGATATACGGCGGTTACATCGCGACGACGGGAAAAAAGCGCTCGCGAAGTGCTGTTACGCGACTATACGCCCGTTTTCCCTCTTTCGAAGCAACTAATCTCCGAGTATTTCCGCGTGCTTAGATGCTAACGCGAGAATTCGCTCTGCGAAAATTGAGTCACACTTGATGCGTTTTTTTCTTGAATACCAAAGAAGAGAGAATAACTATTGTCAAAATCTGATAACAGTGAGTGCTTGGACTAAATTTTTCTCTGCAGAATACTCGATTTTTCTTAATTGTCTTAAGTTAATAATTAATAAGTCATCGTGTATGAGATAATTTTCAATCAGGTTAATGCCTGATAAAAAGATATATTACATGGAAAGAACGGTTTTGTTCAAGTATTTAAAAATTTTGCTAAATACAGATCTGAAAATTTTGATGAACGATAATATAAATGTAGGATGCTCATGCATTCTAGTTGCTAGAATATTAAAACATTTTGTAGTATTGTTCACCATTATTTACAATTTACATAATTATTTTGAATCTAACAAAATTATGTTCAAGTACGTACCTTTTTTAAATATTTCAAGTCTGATAAAAATAATAGATTGTTTAATCTTATTTATGTCACACATATTTTTTACGCAGAAATGTATATATCTACGGAAAAAGTGTTTTTGTTGAAATATTTAAAATTTCATCGCGATCCGAAAATAATTTCGCTGATATCAAAATAATGACGTAATATAGAAATTTCAAGTATAATGAATAATACTGTAAAAAGTTTTGAAATTCTAGTAATTGCGGTTTGGACACTCAACATAATTATTTTGATGGTCTGATGAAATTATTATTCAGAGTTGCAATATCTAGCTAAATTTTTAAGTACTTTAGCAAAATTGTTCTTGCCGTATAGAAAACATTGCTTTCGCCTTCCCCCCCCCCCTCTCTCTCTCTCTTCTCTCTTCTTACAAACAA
>NW_012130095.1:231570-236688 GCF_000143395.1 Atta cephalotes
TCCCCCCCCTCCCTCTCTCTCTCTTTCTCTCTCTTTCTACAAAAACAGTTAATAACATATTAAAAATGAATGAAACTATTCTACAAACGCAGAATCAAAAAGACGTTAAGAGAGATATTTTTCATATTCAGTTTATCCTCCTGTTTTAAGAAAAAGAGACGCACGAGTTTTGTGAGTTGAAAAGTAATTAAATTTCGAGAGAAATAAAAATTAAGATGCTTGTATGTAAGTACACCTGGTATATATTGTGACTCAGCACTATGGTGCTATCAAATGGGATTTGCATCTGGAGAAGCTGAAGGATGTTGACATTTCATGGTAAGCGATCTTTCCGCGCAAATAATGGCCGGTGCATTTCCAACCGGTTAGGATGAATGGGATCGGAATATAAGGTCGAGAAAGGGGTACAATGGGCACAACGCACCACTCAAGCCTTATCAAAGAGCCTTAATTGCATTTTTATCGGGGATAAAAAATGAAGCATGAATCCGACAGCGCGCAGTCCGCTACCAACGTGCCGGCGTGGCTTTCCCGGTTCGCGGATTGGTCGAACGATGGTGATGTCGGCGGATATAGAATAGGTGACGGTAGTGGTGGCGGCATGAAGGGGATCGGTGGCACGGGGGGGTTGCAGGGGAATGAATAGCAACGTGAAACAAAAGCACCGGGTTACAAATGGCGTGTATTCGCGACGGCATTGTTTTAAATGGCTGTCAGACGCCCGGAATTTATCCCGTTTTGCTACGTGACAAGCGCCATTAAATTTATTTATTCAGCCACGCAGTCGCGCAGGGTCGCAGACGCAGGAGAACTCCCAGAAGTCCCCGGGCCCCCTGCCCCCCTGCCCCCCTGCGCCAACCACTCGCCCTATGTCCTCCGCCCCCTCCCGTCCGCTCGTCTCGTGTTCTACAGGTGAAAACGAAACGGCGAACGAATATTGGAAGCGTGCGCGCGATTGCAAGTGATGTATTGTAGACTGCGGTAATATTCTACGCGAAAAGGAACAAAACGAGAATATTCGAATGTTGGAAATATTATTTACTGACGAATATAGAAGTCGGCGAGAGAAATGCGAGCGAGCATAGAATGCGAAATTGTTTATTTTTGCCCTGAATTTTGATCTTGATCGGACTTGCAGTTCGGGCGATAATTGAATATAATTGAACAAAAACGTCACTACACACGAAATATTGCTCTCTCATTACATTTATTTTGAAAGAACATTAATCAATTAATCGAATTTAGTCAATTTGAAAGTTGTCATTTTTTATTTCGTTTGCTGTCAATATTTTTGAAAATAAAATTTACAACTTCTAGAATATATAAATCGACATAACAGAAAATATCATTTTTAAACGATTACTATTGAATTTTATTATGTAAGCATATAAGAAAAGGTCGCGCGCGACTTTAATTCGCGAAAGCTTTCGATGCTTAATGTAACCACGTTTAATTTTGTTAAAATGATAAAGTTAACGCGACAAACAACTAGAAAAGCACATTATTTTACGCCTTCAAAATAGAATAGCTATCAAAGAGCTCTCAGGACTGTCATTCGTGATCACAAGGGTGCAGTGATTATCGGGCACTCCTCGATATCTCAACGAGCAAACTTCATCGGCGGCGGATCAATGAACGGTCATTCCCGCGGAAAATTCGTCCCTTAGCGTGAGAATTAAATGCGACGGTCGTTGCCAGCGAAAAGAGACAAGCCTGACTAATTCCAAGGTTTATATTAATTCTTAATTTCTTAATTTCAAGTCGATCGTTAAGTACAGCGCCAAAAAAAAGTCTGGCCTTCCATCGGTAACTACCGCGCCATTGCTCTCTCCCTTATACTTTCTTACCGCTCTTCATCCACCCTCGTTTCCGGCTCTTCGGCTGCCGATGAAGGAAGAAGGAAAGAAAGAGAGAGAGGAGAAAGTTGAGAGCGAGCGCAATTAAGCTCTCGCTCTCTTCGGGGATCCATTCATTTTTCAGGTAACGTCGCCGGACGGCCTCATCTAAGTTTTAAATCGCGTGCTGGCGGCGGTCTGCGATACGCGACCGGCCTTGGACGAGGGACGGAGAAAGGCAGGGCTCGTCGCCAATTTATGTATATTGGACCGAGATTTGCATTCACGCTAACTATTATACTCGATTCTTTCTCAATTCTAATGACGACAGCGAGTCCCTGTCACGTAAATATTTGTTAATATACCAGCATACGTAAACTAGTTTGTAATAGTGAAGAAATCTTTTATTTAGTTAAACTTACCTTGGAATAAAATCTATGTTAAGGTTGTGTGAAGATGTTAAATAAACAAAAATTAGAGCGATAAAAGTCGAACAATCTTCTTAGAAGCAAACAGTCTAATTGCTCTGCTAAGATTGATTCTACTATTAAAATTCCTATATTATCTAACATTAGAATCAAAACTTCTAAAAATCTCGCATATTTAAAGATGTATCAGGTGTACAATTTCTGCAAAAAATAACTGGGATTCGAAATTCATATTTTCCGTATAAAAATATTATATACATGAAATAATTCAATAAGATTAATATTTATTTAATAATTTTATAATATTACATAAGAATTTCTTTTTTTTATCTTAATTATATTTTATAAACATATCTATTTCTTATTAATAATTTTTGATCTAGGTTCTAAATCACCGCCAATCTTTTTGTATTATAATTTTCATGTATAATATAGAAATAACTTTCTTATAATTTTTTCATTTTGTTATAAAATAAGCGTACATTTTTAACTTTATTATTAAAAAATCGCTGTTTTAAAAATAAAAGATGTTCAATGGTAGGTTTATTTTCGCGGATAATGTTTCCGAATATAATTTAATGAAATTAAGACTTTAATTAATCGAGAGATAAAAAATTCACTGAATGTGTAAAAAAAATGTTAAAATATATTTAAACAATATATTTAAACAATTTATTTAAAATAGAACTAATAAATAAGAATATCAAAAATATACACGAATCTCTCAACCATAAATACGTTGTACGAGTGTTAAAATAAAAGTTGTTCCTAAAAAGTTTCATAAGCCAGAACAAATGAGTGTAACGCATTTCCCGTTAATGCTATTAGCTTTATCAGTTGCCTCGCGGTCCAGCTATTTCATCGACAGGACTTTCCCGCTTTAGCATTCCCTCTCCTCCTCTTTTGCTTTTACAAAGCAAAAGTAAAATCAGATAGATATTGATGAGATGGAGCATCGAACTGACTCGATGAGACCGACGAGACGCGCGATACAAGTTACAGCAGGACTTTCCTCACACTTGTGTGTTTATGTTTCAGGCATGAACATATTTTACAAATCCACGATCGCAAACTCGCCCTAGATCGTCAACATTGGTAGCTGTACTAAAAAAACAGAAGCTTTTTAGGCTGTTATCAAATTTATAAAACACGCAAATGGTAATTTTTCGCGTGATATGATACGAGCACATCAAGCATTATCAAACGCGAAAGCTTGGTAAAACAGTAATAAAATAGTCAGCCTGTACTTTACCGTGCAGAGAAAACGTACTCTGATCATACTTTGCAAATGGTGCTGTTCTAAATTTCCGTCCTTCACTTTTGTTGGGCCTGCGAAAGTCGTCCAAGTGTGCGCACAGCACGATCGTGTACGCTCATCGTTGGAGGATGTACGTGGGCGTGGACATGAACTTGTGTATACCTACGTATGTGCATCGTATGTAGGAGTCGAATTCCGAAATGGCGTCATGTACGTCCGCCAGCGCGCGCGTTCGCGTCCGATGGTATCTCTAATGTGGGTCACACACATAGAACGGAGAAGTCCAGCCGCTACGAGCCGGAAACTCTACATTCAAAGCCGAATGGAGGACTTTCGGTAAAGAACAAGAGAGACGAAGCAAGAAAAGAAAGGGAGAGAGAAAAAAGGGGTAGAATTAGGGGTAGGTTTCAAGATAAAGATAGCAGCGAGCTCTGATATCTCAACTCCATTTCTAGGCTTCTAGTTCGTGCTACGAGTCGCGAACAAATGTGTCGTGAGTCCGACTTCCTTTCCTTTTCTCTCTTCTTTCCGCCGACCCTACTCTACTACCCTCAATCCTTCGGAACCACGTCGTGTCACCTGAGGGCCAGGCATATATTCTCTGCCGGCTGGGATCGACCAAGTTTTCCAATAAATTTCTATATCCGCCGGCTGCATCTGCAACGGACGACCCGGGACCGTCTTATTATGCGACCATTCGGTGATGCCGAATTTCCCTCCTATCTCGATCCCTCTGTCGTCGATGATAAGCGGCATCGGTTCTCCCTGTAGACGATTGCTCCATTGCAGACTTTAGTGTTCCGCGCAGTATGTACGTTTGACCGTGACAAGGAATTGGATTCACCGTAATAGAAAGATATTATCGTAATCTTCATGCGTGGTGTACTTGTTTTTATTGTACTAAAATAATCCGAATTATGATTACAGATAGAAAGTATCAGCAAAATTTACTTGCTATTATACTATTTGTAATTTAAACACATTCAAAAAATGATAGTATTTGACAATTATTTCTACTATCATATTTATCATTTCATTTTTCAATTATATAATATCACATATTGTAAGAACTTATTTATAGATACTGAAGAAAAACATTTTTTTAGACTTTTATTGTCTATTTATAAATTATAAATATATCACTCATAAGAGAACAACAATAATAAAGAACAATAAAAATAAACATATTAGTAAAATAATTGGCTTGTCGATAATAATTCTCGTTATTTAACTAAAATGGTTAAAGCGGTAATAACTTTATTTTAGAGCGATTCTATTAATTTTACGATATAATTTTAACTCGAAAATGAAATAACTAAAAATTTTCAACTTATTAATTATTATTTTATTCTGCTTATTAGAATCATTTACTTCCTTATAACAAGCCATTTAGAGCAATCGCGCCGGAATTGGAATCGAAAATCGCACATGTATTTTATTTGCCAGCTGTCCAAACTCGATGTATCATCGTAACCGAGATGAAGAAATCCGCGCAATAATATGTTTGAAAATTTTTCAAGGATCAATAAAAGCTAATTAACCGAAATTTTTGTCTTAAAGAGAGAGAGAGAGAGAGAGAGAGGAGGGAGGGGAGGTA
>NW_012130095.1:237927-245096 GCF_000143395.1 Atta cephalotes
TACGTAAGAGAGAGAGAGAGAGAGAGAGAGAGGGAGGGGGGAGAGGTCTCAATTGCTAACCACATAATTGTCTTACTATTATCGAAAAGAATATTATTGAAAAGAATTTATGATATTGACATAGTTTGACATTAATTATCAAGAAATTAATTCATAGAAAAAAAAATTCAAGAAATATGACAAATTCGATAAATTTCATGCTAATTGAACTAGATATCTTAAAATAAAAATACTTTACAAATATATTGTAGCTTTAATTTTTTAAACCATTTTATACGATATATATGTCAAATAATCTTTAATTTATGAAAGACAAAACAAAAGTTAAATATACAATTTCATGATTATTAGATTAACAAAGCTTAACTTTCTGTAATCCATGAACAAGTTAGGCAACCAAAGCAAATGAAATCATTCGCACGTGAATAATATTATGTCACGCATTTTGAAACAATCCAAATAGCGATACCTCGATATCACTGTTATGAGCCATAACGATCAAAATTCATGGGAACTGCAGCGAGGCAGAATTGTCGTCGCGCGCCGTTGACGTCGTGTAAATGGAAATGAGTGCACTTGTTCGTCCAAAAATCAATAGCGTTCCGCGCGAAATGGCCAATAAAATATGCAAAAGTACTAAACAATGTAAATCCCATGAATCACAGTCGTCGACAGTGCCGCTCGATTTTGCGACACGAGAGGAAATGGTGAGGATGTGCGATACATCGATAATGTAACCAACTAAAATGATAGTCAATGATATTGTTCGCGTTGCAGCAGAAAGTAGCGATATGTTACATAATACTGATACACAATCAATTTTATATGGAATATTTTACAAATTTGAAACAATATATTATATATGAATAATGGTAAATATGGCTTTATATATGAAACCTTATAAAAAGATTTCTTGGAAAATTTCTTATTAGACTTAACGTTGCTAATTATATACGTGTATTAAATATATACGTGATACATTTAAAATTTTATAAAAATGTTATATTACTTAAAAATGCAATTTATCAAAAAATTATTCGTCTTTTTTTTATATTTGCGCGATATTTTTATTAAATAGTACACACATCAATTTTGGGCATCCTTACTACACACGTTCGGTCATTCGTGTTCTGGATTAATTTTCATCACTTTTACAAGTAAATAAAAATTATTAAACGATTTTTATGTATATTTTGACATCTTTAGAAAGTATTTGTAAAGTTGTATATTTATAACAAAAATATATATAATATGAATGTATATAAAATTATAACTAAATATAATTAATAAAATGAGAAAAATGCATTTTTTTCGTACAAAAATGTAAAACTCTGAAACAAAAATGTTAAACTCTGAAACAAAAATGTTAAACTTTGAAATAAAAAATATTTAAAGAAAAATATATTTTAATATCTTAAAGTTGACATTCCAAACTACAAAGAAAAAAATAGTTCAAGTATCGACAGTCCAAAAAATTTAGTTATTTAGAAAACCTGAAAATGATGTTTTTTTAATATGCATGAATAGTCATAAATTGAAAATATATTGCATTTTAAGCAATACATTTTATTATTGCTATTGTGTTAAAAAGACTTATAATTTGTTAGGAAAATGTTTTTTTATAACATTAGAGACAATACAGGTAATATATAATATATTTATCACAAAAGTATAAAAAAAAAATCAATGTGTTTATTAAGAGTTAATATATATATGTTGTTCTAGGATTAAATTCTTTTTTTAATAATTCGCAAAATATTCTCGCGATACAAACGAGAATTAGTTGAAAATAAAGAAAAAAATAAAATTTTTTTATAAAAATGTACACTCTATACACACGATGAGTCATTTGTGATCCAAAGATGAACTTCGGAGTTATTTTAGTTAAAAGATATGCACAAATTGAAGCCAGCAACGCACAAAACTTGTTTTCTAAATGCCAAACTTTTTTTAGGAATAAAAAAGAGATCAGTATTTGATCAGGTGCTCTTAGTATTTCAAAAAAAAAGAAATGCGCGAATAATCCAAAGGTGTGTAGTAAAGGTTAAACAAAGTCCGTCGGGTTTAACAATTTTAACTTTACAATGAGAGACAATGTAATAATGTCGTAAATTTTTATACTTACCGGACCGAATTGTTCGAAGTAATTTTTGACGTCCTCCAGCGTCGTTGGCGCCGATAATCCCCCGACGAAGATCTTCTTTGTCCTTGTCACCATCTATAAAATAACAAAAAAGGGGAACTTAAAATGATTTTTTTTTTTTGATTAAGATAATACAATCAATTTTTATATATGTAATAAAGAAGTGAATACATTTGTTACTATAATTATTACACACTAAATATTTTTTTTACTCTTACTTGCCCTTGCGAATATTTGTTTTTATAGGTTTAATTATAAATCCTAATATTTTATTTCTTATTTTAAGATAATACAGTTCGTTTCTTTTCGAAAAATAGATAAAAAATAAGCAGTAACACGATTAACAATGTTCCAGGAATGGAAATAAAATTTTCAACGCAATATGATCGTACACTAAAGAAATTGATAAAGAATTTATCAAATACAGATGATTTGTGTCTCGATGTACTATGACATTTCCAGGTAAACTCCTCCACTAGCGATGTTCTTGCTTTTAGTCTTTCATATTCCATACCTGTCTGGTTATCGACAGAAAAGTCGTAAATAATCGACACAGGTGCATTATTAACAGCCGAACTTACGCTTCAATATAACATATCAATACATAAACACGAAGGAAAAAACACTCATGTTTTCATAAAATTTAGAAAATACGAAAAAGAATATATAAGATTTTCTCTTTTTGTCGATTGAGAACTTTATAAAGAAGAAAGAGGAGAAAAGTGGAAGGAGAGAGTGTTATCAGAAATTATCAGATCAGAATTAAAGAATGAAACCTGAAAAAGACGCGTTAAAGGTCAGGGTCAAAATCGGAAGAAATGTTACTAAGCGCTTGTTTATCGCAGATTCATATTGAATGTGCGTGTTGTGAATCAAAAGAAGCGCGAAGAAGTATGCAATATCGGGACAAGCAATGCTCGGTCTTTTAAAGTTGTTCACAGCGAATCCGAATCCGCTATCCTGCATCTGATACAATTACAAACCGCATACGAACTTGACATCTTCGATCTCCAATATTCCTTGCGTCTCCCGTCAGATATTGAACGTTACTACCCACGCAACTCGGGAACTACGGCGGATATCAGTGAAGTATGATAATATAATCAATGAATTAGAAATGGAGATCACGAGAAATTCGATCAATATTTAAGAACCGTAATCGATCGCATATATACACACACATCATATTTAATGATGAAGCAATAGAATATACCAAGAAATAAAAATTTTCAATGAAAATGTTCGTGCGACATGATATTTTTGTAAAAAATAATTTTGCAAAAGTAAAAATTTAGATAAATATATACAGATCTGAAATAATTTTATTGACTATTAAAATAGACTATTAAAATAATTAAAATATAGAAGCTCGAGCATAATGAACAATGCTATGAAAAGCTTTGACATTTTAGCAATCAGTTTGAACGTTTTATATTATTATTTTGATGTTTTCAACAAAAAATAATAAATTTTTAAATTTTAGACTTAGCTAAACTTTTAGATACTTCAACAGAACTGTCTTTTTCGGGACTGTCTTTTATAGGAATCTAAAGGAATCTACATTCAACTCTATTATTCAAATTATAGTAAATTCAAATATAGCATATAGTTATAGCATTTAGTATAATCATTTTTAAACTATGATTTAGGTGTTCCAATAAAAATTTTCTAATGAATTTTTAAGATACATGTATCCTTCGTATAACACCTACGGTAAAGTTAGATCTCAATAACTCAAATCTACTTTGACTATGATTTAAAAGAATGCTATTTTGTGCCAAGAAATATCTAAATCATAAAGTTTAAAAATAATTACTATATTTTATAATTTGAAGGTTATTATATTATATGTAGGTTCCACTGAGTTCTTATAGAAAAAATGCCGTATTGAAAAATCAAAATCATATTGATAAAACTAAGAACTATAATACAACAGTGTCACAAAAACTAAAATTATAAATATACATTATTCTATTTTTATAACTCTGAGGAATACTTATTAAAAAATAATAATAATTAATCTAACGTATTATATGTATACCAAATTAAGATTAAATAACACTCGTAAAATAGTTTTCTTCTTCATCATTACATTAATTAAACTCGAGATAGTGTTTTCTTGGTTATAAAATGTCTTCTCTTGATGTGTCTGAAACGTTTAACTTTTAATGTTTGACTTTTTCTCTGAAAAACATCTGTAATTTTTATTCCCTTACTTTTTTAAGGACTTTGTAAATTTCATGGAGCTAAATATTTGTGAAACTTTCTTTTTTAGCACTTTTTTCAATGGAAGAGTTCACATTCAAAAATAAAATTTCAATTGTTCGGCTAAGTTTATGTCTTTTTATATATTTTTTAGAATAAAATTTTAAACTTCAAAATTCTCATTTGTATTATTATTCTTTGAGCTATGATGATTTACATACTAATTTCAACCAAATGCTTCAATCTGCCTTTTTATCTACTAATAATAATTCTTGAATATATCTATCCTTTAGTCATTTCACCAAGATCTCAATTCTCTGTTCATGCTAGAACGAACCATGTTGTAGAGATATCATGTTATATGAAGGATATAAAAATTAGAAGAAATATTTTCATCATTTATTTACATAATAAATATTTAAAACGCCTCATTTTTATTTCTTTATTTAATGAATTATACGTTTCATTTATACGTTTTTGCGTGTTTACATGGCGCACGCATGCGTGTGAATATATTTGCATAAATAAAAATTTGAAGAAGAATTTATTTACATATCCACCTGATGGATCAAGTACAATAAAAACAATAGCATAATGATTGAACTATAATACAGTCATTAATATTCGGATAAACATTGTGAAATAATTTGATAAAGAGAATTCATCGATTTTCCTTCGTAAAATCAGCTCCGACAAGGTAGATTAATATGAGAAGCTTAAGGAAGTTGAAAGGAGAAGAGCTCAGAGAAAGACCGATACTTTTAGTCTTGAAATCTTGATAATACAATCGCATTGTAATAAAGCCGCGGGCGAACGAGCCGGGGAATGAAAGGCAGGAGTCGAACATTTTACGGGCGGAAGTTCCATGCTGAGAAAAGGAAAGCACGATCAGAGTAGAAAGAAAGATGAGAGAGGAGGTAAGATGGAGCGCAGCGGAAAGAGCGGAAGAGGTAAACTCTGGCAATTTCAGTGATGGCTGGGCTTAGACATCTCTATATCCGGTGAGTAACGCAAACCCTCAGGAGGACGCAAGTCCTTCCACCCTGCCCCACTCTTGAACCTTCCTCGCTTTCGTTCTCCATCTCTAACCCTTCTTCAAAATCCCATGCAAACTCGCAGCTTTCTTCGTTCCTTGTCTAAAAGGGAATGAGAGAGGCAGGTTTCTTTCGCGAGGTGGGTTAATCAACGAAGTGTATAAAGTCCTGAGAATAAAAATAAAATGGCAGGATCTCTCGAAAATTAAATAAACGATTCGCCTCGATTTCGTCGGTGAGAAGCTCATAGCAAGGAGAAAATAGCAAAGAGAAAGAGGGAGAAAAGTACTCAGGAATAAAGAAGGATGTTATCATGAATGGACAAGGTATGGAGAGAAACGACGGAAGAAGGCGAACTTTTAACCAAGGAGACCACTTATTCCAATGAAACTGCTCTACAGCTTCTCTCTTCTTCTTCAATGAAAGCAGGATTTCGGCTTTCCTCATATTCTTCACTAACAAACGAATCTAGTTTTGCATTTTGCCAACCGCGTAATGAGCACATTGTTGTGAAAACTAGATAAACTTCTGTCAAAATTTCCATTGTTCCATTTGTTGTACAGGACAAATAATTTTATTAACAAATTCGAAAATGAAGTGAAACAAAATAATTCGATAAGAGTCAACAAGTAACCTTAATTTTGCTCTAAAAAATCAAATATATCATGATATAAAGATTACTTATTGATTCACATACCTATATAATAAAAGGAATGCTTTGTTAATTAGTATTAATATCATGTACATCAGAATACTTGGAATTTTTAGAATTTTGTTTGTCAACTTCTGTCTCATGTATAAATAAGTATTATACATGCAAGTTTATTTTTTTCTCAAGACAGAGACAATACTCTCTTTTGCATTTTTAATTATCATGCGATATGAATAGAAAACAGATAGATGTCACAGCTGTCGATCATCGTTCGCTTAAGTGCATTTAATAAATCAGTGCGTTTGGCTTAGAATAACAGAGAGAATCAACTTATAGCTGCTAGCGGAATAAGCAGTTGAATTTTAGCAGAGCAGAGGCGCGATGCGAACAAAAGATGAAGTCGCAGACGACGGAGTGGGCCGCTTCTCGCTGTGGTTAGCCCGACAAAGAATAAGGTGGAAAAATACAAGTCACGAGAAGAACGCGGGGGAGAGCAGGACCCCCTCGGGTCGTTAGCAGAGATAAGTGCGGATAGCGGCAGAATAGTAATGGAAACTCGGCGAGTTCCACTTATTACGCCGTAGCATTATGTAAATACCGGAAGGCTATTACAATTTTACAACTTACTAGGAGTGGCTTTATAGTTTCATCGCTTGAGGGAGGAGGTGAGTGAGAGGGCCGCTTCAGCCCTCTTTACCGACCTCCTTGCTTTCCTCACTCGATACGCGACCACGTACATGTTTCTGGCTCGCCTTTAAAGTTTCCGCGTCTACGAAAATGAAATCGCCCCTTAGAAAGGAAGATGGGAGCTATCTCTTGCGCGCGCTTTACTATTTGCAGAAATTTAATATTCATCTATAATTAACGCCCTGCAGTCTAATACGATTCTGTAATGATGTAAATTGTTGTTTCATATTAATTTTAAATATCATGCCGCTGTAATCCATTAAAATCTATGCTTATAAAAGAAATGCAGAATTTGCAAAAATTGAATAAAATGGAAAAATGCATCAGGAGACCATCATTATCACGCAAAGCGTCGCGTCGGGTTTTATATTTTATAGTAACAATTGGCTCGTGAAACAGAAACTTTTTTCTCCGACAAATCAAAATTATTGTGTCTGAGTCGGAGACA
>NW_012130095.1:246161-250750 GCF_000143395.1 Atta cephalotes
TTTAATATTCATCTATAATTAACGCCCTGCAGTCTAATACGATTCTGTAATGATGTAAATTGTTGTTTCATATTAATTTTAAATATCATGCCGCTGTAATCCATTAAAATCTATGCTTATAAAAGAAATGCAGAATTTGCAAAAATTGAATAAAATGGAAAAATGCATCAGGAGACCATCATTATCACGCAAAGCGTCGCGTCGGGTTTTATATTTTATAGTAACAATTGGCTCGTGAAACAGAAACTTTTTTCTCCGACAAATCAAAATTATTGTGTAACGTAAATTACGAGCAAAAACATGAGATTCGTAATAAAAAGCGCGTTTAATGGTAACGCACAGTTTCACAAAAAAAAAGGGATAAGAGAAGACAAGGACAATAGACAGCGTGTCTTTTATAGCTGGCGAGCATTATCGTTCCACGTTATTGCGATGTATTCGTAAATGTCATAATCAGTTCCACGTTTTCCACCGCGTTTATCCACCCTCCTCCCCTTCTCCATTGAATACATGAAGGATTGCAAGAAAAATATTAGAATAAACGTTAATCAGCAGTTTCACGTACGCGTTTTAACGATAAAATGCTTTCGTCTCTATTCGCAATCATTTTGAGAGCTTAATCGTGCGTCCCAATGACATCTCGCGAAATTTACATAACCGAGAAACATCCGAGATCGCGCGCGAGATCCGCCAGTAGTGTAGCACGGTTTTTAAGTGAACGCGTAAAGCCGACACGCGCGTTATTAGATAGCGTCGCGAGATGCATGTCGTGTATTACTTCGTGTTGCACATAACGTAATCGCATTAAGCTTAATATTACGAAAATTTTGCATTTCGCTAAACGGTGCTAATGCGCTACATGACGTAATAGAGGACTCGAAAGAGAGAAATAAAATAGTGCACGCGTCCGTCGTTGCGAATAAATTATTGTTTTCCGTTGCGTCATGTATACTATCAATTTAGCAACGCAATGGCTTTTGGTAACGTGTGTCCATGGTTGAATAGCCCATCTGTATTATTACATCGCAGTACAGCGGCCAATCAACTCAACTTTAAAATCAATAACCTCCAACGCATTGCAAATATTACTTTGTCCACCTGTCCCTTTGACAATCATGGGATATGGTATCGATAATGTTATAATAATTTGAAAACATAAATCTAACGGAATGAAATGCAGACAAATTTTTAACAAAAGAATTAGTTTTCTTATCTGATCTCTTTGATGTGATTTTCCGCAAACTTTAATTAATCATTAGACATTCCTGTCAATAACTCTTAATGAATTGTAATCAATATCATCAACTACGTCATTGTACTACCAGCTTTATGGATGCCTATTATGTAATTTTCTCGCATAGCACACGCGTGTCAGTTTAATATACGCTAATATCTAATTGTTCGCTAGACAGCATCAAAGCATTTTCGAACCGAGATGAAGGCGATCAAAATTGCGCAGCACAGAATAATTCCGTTATTCCGTTGCGAATTGAGGTCATAGGGACAAATAGGACGAGGATAAGGTTGGAAGAGAAAGCTACACAGAGATAGAGAAAAAAAATGGGAGAGGGAAGGAAGAAAAAGTGACGAGGAAGAATCCCAGGACGAAGCTCTCGCAACCCTCGGGATGATAACCGATTCGCCCAGCCTGTCCCTCGCCCTTTCGCCCTACTTTTTCTCCCGCTAGCCCAGTGCCGCAGAATCCATAGTCTTTCTTCCAACCCTTCTATCTCCTGAGCTATCCATCCCTGCGTCCTGAGTCGCTCGGAAAGAATTAATCCTAGCCAACCCGACGACTGTAGTTCCATCCATTGTGGATAATATCACTCGCTTTTCTTCTTTGATGTGTTTGAATTTCCTTTTATCAAACTATCTCGATTTTACCTATGTTTTAACGAAACTATTTATGCGTAGGCAAAAACCAGGAAAAACATTTATCGCTAAATACATGTAATTCCGTGCGTCCTATTTATTCAATATATAAATCGCTATGCAAATATTTGTATAATATTTCGCTCTTTCCGCAAAATCTTTTTGCTTCGAATAAGGTAGCTGTCTATTTTTTACTACACGGATTTTGTCGAGACGACTATGCTGTAGCAATATCTCGCGATCGCGACATTTCATGATTTAAGTTACCGGTCATAAATAGCAAAAGGGGTTACAATGGTGGTGAGGAAGGGAAGCACGGGAAGGAAGGAAGGTTATCAGTAACCGAGCGGTAGGTAAGGCGCTCAACGTCGCTCCATAGCTCGGAGCATCGCTATCGCGTTGTCCAGCCCTGACCCTACCTTGCTCTAACTCTACTCTCGCTCTAGCTTCCCATACTATACTATAGCACGATCCACGAGATGCTCGCCACAGAACGTGCTCTCACGTAAATTATACGCGCATGCCTCATCCTACGTTTTCCGGTCGGGGAATATTCCGAAAATTCCACCTCGCTTGTATCAACGTTGCTGCACGTCGATTTTGCGAATTTAAAAGAAGCGAATTCGAAACTTTCGTGACTAGAATTTATAATTTTTTTTAGAACGTGCAGGAAAAAGTCCGCATAACTGATAGTGGCTGTACCATAATAATTGTCAGATTGTTTAATTAATAATTTTGTATGTATATTCTTACTGTTTCAAAGACACATTATGAACTTAAAATTGAGATGCGTATAATAATAATAACTTTAAAATATATTTTCAACTTTAAACAATCATACATATTAATGTGCAAAATTATGCATACCATTATAAGATTATATCGATGAGCGTTCAATAAGAACGGAAGGTGAGCTAATAAATTGCTGGTCCGAACGTTACATATACTAGCACTCGTAATCCTAAATCCCACCCATTACACCCTCTTAACGACCGCAACCTACCACCCTTCGGCCACTATTCTGACTTAAACTGTTTGAGTTGCGACTTTATCGGATTACTACAGAATCTGCCAAACCCCTTCTTCGTTCGAGGAGTTCCAACCCTAGATGATTATTTCGAGATCTCCGTGCCTTCATGTCGTAATATTTAAGATAATGTTCACAAAATAGTAACGCACGAATGCAATGTTAACAAAAAATTATATTGCTAATAATTATTAAAAAATTTAATAAGTCAAATGTGTTACAATTTTAGTAGAATAAAATTCATTTTTACATAAAAAATACAATCATACATAGACTTCATTGTAATAAACAATAGGAATTATTGATAAAAAAAATCGATGGAAAAGAAAAAAAATAAAATGAAAATTAACAGAAAAAAATTATAATTTCATTAATTATTAAAATAAATATCAAAATTAATTAAATTAGTTCCATTCTCTTTAATATATAATTGTATTTTTCAGATATTAAATAATCGTTGATGAAATAAAGAGAGAAATTTATTCTAATAAAAATTGAATGAAGATTAGGATAAAAATTGCACTCAAGACTAGTAAGAACTAATAAAATTTTCCAAAGTTTGCGTCGTCAGCAAATTCAAGCGGAATCATGAAATAAGCAACTGTCGTAAAAAAATGCGCGCGAACAGGTGCGAACTCTCATAAAAGAATTTCTGGAATAGCCATTCAAATTTCTTTCCAAGCTTCGCGATAAATGTGCTTCTGTTATGTACTCTTTATATTATTGTTCTGACTAAATACACTCACTATCTGTAAAAGTCACTAGTTTAATGAAGAAGTTTCGTTTGTTTAGTGAAGAACTTTTGCTCTTAAGAGAATAAACATATTGAAAGACTTAGGTTCAAACAATTTGCCATTGTTGTATGTTTATTTCATTAAAATATAATAAAAATCATTTAAGGCTAAAAATCTAATAGACTCGATGTATATCATGACATCGCGATTACTCCTTCGTCCTCGCGGTTTTCTGAATAGAGAGAGGGCAAAGATTTCATTCTTTCGATGAAATCTAATACTAATGCGTTCGACTCGCGCATGATACATTTATTGATCCTGTGGCATCAAACGTTTACGAGTTGCTCTTTGAGGGCGAAGATGAAAGCGCTGACGCTCGACAAGTGCACGCCGGCTTAAACGCTTCTCTATTTCTGCCCGCGCCTTTGATGCGCATTATCAGGCCTTCTTGTTTTATTCGGGCACCCGATATATCCGTGACCAGCCTTTCAGCCTTAACGGCACACCGATACCACGTCCGAAACCGCCCGTATTTTTAATCTGCCTCGGGATTGTTTGTTGGGGGCACATCGTTGTATTACGCCTCACGAAATTCCAACGACAAGATTGGATAAATTAAATATCTCGTAGCAAGGCTTCAAACGAATTAATTTAATATTTCCACCAAAAAAATTCTTTTCTATTAAAAAATTATTATTTATAAAAAAATAGTATAACATATTAACAACGTTAGCATTTTCAATTATAAGTATGATTGTTAATTTTTAAGACTTATATACTGTATACATATATAAATATATACACACACACACACACACACATATATATATATATATATATATATATACAATACTATTTACAAGTATTATTAGTATAATTAAATTATAGTACGTATTATACTACTAAGTAACTAATTCGTTAGTTAATTAAATTTAAAATTTTTAAACTTACTTAAC
>NW_012130095.1:251845-260978 GCF_000143395.1 Atta cephalotes
CTAACTAATTATATTATTTTAAATTTAACTTACTACTTAGTTATTACTATACTAATAATTTATCTAATACTCTCTTCTCTCTCTCTCTCTCTCTCTCTCTCTCTCTCTCTCTCTCTCTCCCTCTCTTTTCCTCTTTCTCTATCACTAAAGTCTTGACTTTCTCTATCACTAAAATCAAAATCCGGACTAAAAAAAATAAATTCCTATGATATTTCCATAATCAATTTTCTCACAGACAGAAGATGATAAAAAAGGACTTTTTAAGTCTTTCTAAGTCCCACAGAGTACTTTTTATCAAGTCATGCCCAAGATTTCGGGAGCGCTCGTAAACCTCACCTTCCGGGACATCATTCCCTTCCGGAGTGATTTGCGAAATAACCGCACGATGCTGAGCTCGTCAGTACCGTAATGCAGTTTCGTCGACACGCTGACTATGACATTGGTTATGATCGCGCGAGCGGATGACCATAAATTGAGCACTGAAACGATTTAACCCTCGCGAAATCATATTTAGAGTTAAGCGGTTTATAGGCTTTCTTCCATTTTGATTTAAGTGAACAAATGGGTTAAACTCTATTCGTGCCGTGAAAAATTCTGGCAAGATGCGATAACCAACTACAGTAATTAGCCCAATAAAATTTTGAACTTATTTATCTTGTCACAATGTACTGCCGGTTCAATATTTTTTGGACTCAACATGCAATGTTTTGGCCATCACAACAAATTATAAAGCAAATTACTTAATAAATCACTCTAATCATAGCAATATATAATTATTAACAAACACACGTGTACATGGATGCAGGTACATATCGCTTGTTGTTACAACAACGACATTACTCAGAAAATAAAATTTTTCGGAAAATGAATTTGAATATTTTGAATCATTTAAATTTGTAATATTAATCATAAAATGCTATTTTCATATAATAACTAATTATAAAGGGATATAAAGGAAAGGAAATTTTTTGTTTCTCTTTTATTTATATTTATATCCTTTTTTTTGCAAGTAACTTAAAAATTATAATTTTCTGACGGAAACTAATCTGACGGAAAGTATATATTAATAATCTTTTTATAAAGCATTTTGATAATTATCTGCAAATCATAAAAATTTCGCAAATCATAACAATTCTTCCATTTTGCAAATTCTTATTGAAGGAGGATCAGCAGCGAATGCGATAATGAAGTCCTTTCAAATTGTATACACATCCATTCGTTAATCTCCATTTCTTTTGTGCTTCTATTCTCTCTGAGAATTTTCTAGACGATCGCGCATTCTGAAGAAGCTCTCTCTCTTTCTCTTTCTATCCCCCCCTCCCCTCCTCTCTCTCTCTCTCACTATTCCTCTCTTTCTCTTAAAGGAGTGGGGATGTAAAAGGACATAATCGCGCATCTAAGCCGTCCAAGCACGTAGAAATTCAATAGCGATCTAAACTCAATCGCCTCGGCCACGAGTTAGCACATTCATAGTAGTTTACCCTCCAACTCCGCCCGCCAGTGCTATCCCCGCGAAAGGGCTGAATAGGAGGTAAAGGCAGCTATTGTGAGGCACCATTCAATCGCCGACAACAGAAACACCATTAGGGGCAATGTACGGTGCTGCCAATTAAAATGTAGAGCGACAGCCGGAACGACCTTGTCTTCACATTATTCAGCCGTTGAATGTCGATGGATCGCTATGAAACGCTAAATAAGCTGATAATACATATCACAGAAATATGCTATGCAAAAATCATTTAATAACTTTTATCTTTTTTTAAATTCAATTTTTAAATTACATTAAATTAAATTTCAACAGTTTGAATTTTAAGAGCTCATAGTTAAAATTTCCCAAGTAACGTGAAAAAATTATTAAGAGTTCATCTATAAGATATAAATAATTAATGTAATTTCACAAGAAAATAGAGATTTATAAAAGATAATTAAATATTTTGTTTCAATTTTATTATTTCTTTCCTTATCATGCATTTTAAATTTTTATTTTCATGATGAAATCATTCGAATATAATTTCATTTCGATTTGTTGAAATTATTATATCTTCCAAGTCGTTCGAGTTTCAATGAGTTCCGGATATGGATACAAAACGAAAATTACAATATGGACAATTGCGGCACGGTAGAACGCATCGACGCATAGCGAATCCGGTTGGCCGCGAGCGGTTAAATCACCGTCGTAAACCACAATTCGTGTATTATGCCAACGCGATTCAACGGTCAAATGAGGTTGGAGGTCTCTTAGTGCGGATCTTGGGTGTACCGCATGTGCGCCGGCAAAGGATTAATTAACGAATCGTGTACCGTGCGCGGTCATGATGCGTGGCTGGACAACGTCTATATTCGTTGAGGTAGAAACCTCAATTCTCGTTGGACTCGTCCTACTAACAATCTCGACGTATAATAGTATTATTCCTTTCTTATTCGACGCTGTGTAACTCAATAATTTCCTCCAGGCACAGTTCCTCATAATCGATATTTTGAGAGCCAAGAGTCATAACAATAACTCAGCTCTGCAATCTTCGCGCATGATTCATTAGGGCATAAGGCAGCCCAATTATTCTATAGTCCCTTCAATTTATCTTACTTCCTGACTGCGTCGTGTTAATTTCCTACGGCTTTAAAAGAAACTCTAACGTCATTAGTCGTAGTTACTCGCCATCAGATAAAGTTAGCGTGTACGTGTCATATGTCTGCTATTAACTACTAGTATTCTTCCAAACAGTTTTACAATTCTAAAGGATACAATCTTTGAAAGAATAGCGTTTAGATATAAATATGGATATCGCGACACAGCAATATCTATACTATCCGATCAATCTATACCTTCTATTGATCAATAGAAGATTAATGATTGTATTGAGTCCTTATCTTGAAAAATAAAATAATACTAGTTATAACATATTCAAAAATTCAATGACAATATACAAAAATGTTATATGGATATAATTTTCCGATTATTTTTTCAAAATACATTAACAGGATATTTATTAAAATTTTATAAATAGATTCCCTAAGTATTTCCAAATTTTTTCCAAACATTTTTGTTCAAAATTCCAAGTAAGATTTTTTAATGCAACTTTGAAATAAATTGGAGTGCAAGCAATATAAACGAATTAGATATTGTAAATTAATAAAAAAGAGATTTCATGAGACTACATCTATCATTTTCTATAACTAAAGTTGCAAAATATATGTGCTATATATAATATATCCTATAAGATAATCTATAAAAGAAAACTATATGTAGTATTAGTGAACTATTCTGTTCTGTTGGTTCTCGCTGTCCAATTTTCTTTATAAAAACTCTCAAGCACACATGAATATATGCGAATGGACCTACAAATCCACTACAAATCTATGTATAAAAATCATTACAATATATTAGTTTCCGCGTCAAAATGTCACTAATCGTATAAATCTATTTTTTATAATGTGTTATTTTTACACGGAAAATTAATCATGTATCTATATTGTAACCACATTTTTTACACACATGGATTTGCAGTCATATCATACTTATTGCTAATCAATTGTCAAGATTATGTATTATCAAAAAAAAAAGATAAAACAATGTTTTCATTCTAGTCAAGGAATAGTTTATCAAAGAGCGTTCATTTGTCGTATTCGTCGAAATCTAAAGAGAAACGTGAAGATCTCTGACCGGAATAATTTTCCGAATTGCAATCAAGACTAGTAGGCAAGAGTGCATACCTACTTTAAAACAGCGTGGAAAGTACAATCGCAAGAGTGTTAATTAATAACGCCAATACGCTTATGTTAATATCAAATGTACGCAAGTGAAAATATTTCCGACGTGCACAAACGCAATTTGCAAAATGATCGCGAAAATATTAGAGAGACAAAGATCGAGAGATTAAAAAAAGAGAGAAAATAGTCGAGAGAAAAAAATGTGCTAGATTGCGCGCATGCAAAACGTGCGTTGTGTGCCAGTTGCGCGAAAATATTCGCACGTACGAATGTATGTACGTGTGTGCAGAGTGACGATAAAGTAATCTACTGTCGTTATTGTTTGACTTCTACCTCGCACTGTTCTCTCAAGTCCAGACCATTTCCGGGCTACATCGTTAATAATTACCACGAGATTCACGTAACCGCGGAATGTACGCCGCAACCATTCTCTTCTAGCGTGGCGTTGTTAATTCCATTATTTATTTCATAATTCACGGCGAGACGGATTTTTAAACACCTGATAAGAGATAACTTGAGCAAGCGCATAATTAAAATGTCTCAATGTCACTGATGATCAAATTGCTTTATTTTATATTAAATTACGCGACAAAACAAAATTCATATTCAGACAAAAATAAAGAATAAAATTTGAATTTAATTAACATGATATATGCACATAATTGACATTATTACGTTTTCCTGTATTATTATATTTTATAATTAAGATATTGGTCTTTTGAAAAAAATAAGTAATAACAGAATCGGTGTGCTGAAAAATTCTAATTCAAAGTTCAATATATATTTCTTCAAAAATAATATTTAGTTAAACATCCTAAATAGCAAAATATCGTTAATATATCTATTGCGAGTTAATATCATCAAAATCATGTCATAAAAAAACGTTAGCCGAAAACAAAGTCAGACTAACGATACTTACGTCGACAAAATTATGACATAACTATGATGAGAAATATATTTAATCTTACATAATATAAAGAAAGATATAACTTGTTTTTCTGTGAAAAAACATTTATCGTATAATGAATAAATAATTAATCGTTCACCTTTTCGCTATCCTTTTTTCCCTTTTCAGTTTTTTGAAATTATATGAAAATTTTGTATACTCAAAAAACTTCTACTTAATGGCATAATTGATAACACTCTATAGCTAATAAACTTATACTAAAATAATTACCTAAATAATCTATTGAGTTACTTTTACAAAAAAGTTACTTTAACAAAAAATGATATTTCATAATCCTCTCCTTTTCTTTCATAAATCAGATTGTTAACATATCACAAACGTTTATTTTACATCGTTATTTAGTTCACTGACATCAAATAACGAAAGAAATCTTAAATTATTGTTATAATGATTATATCTTTCTACTTAGAACGTATAGTAAGCAAATACTCATACTAAACATATGGTTAGAGTGATGAGAGAGATGAGAAACGCGTCGTTCTTCTCTCTTTTTTCTCTTCGTATATAGATACCACCATTAAGAGTTATTTGCGAGCACAAGATGTTCAGAAGCGCACACGTATATGTTCTTGTATATGTGTCGAAGAGATGAAAGTGGTCGGTTTGAGTGGATCGACGAGTCACCTACTTTTACATCCCTTCTGTTTATTGGCGGTAGGAGGGATAGCGGCCATTTATACGTCATATCCTGAGAATCACGAGAACTGCTTCTGTCCTTCGGATTTAAAAGCATTCTGATGTAAACAATCGTATCTTCGACTACCTAATTCTTTTTTATCGACAAGACATTTATTCTTCTTTTTATTATAATCTGCATTTGCGCTTCTTTCACTTTCGGAAGATCAAATCAGCTCACGAGAGCTATACGTATGTATGACACGTAATACATTTTATAACATTATTTGATATTATGAAAATTTGCAATTTTTCTGAAAATGTCCACTAGCTCGATAAAATATATAAGCGTATATGAATTCTTTTAAACCACTTTTTCCTAGATTCCACAATGATTTCATGTTTTTGCATTTTATCACGCTTTGTACAAAGTTTTTTTGAAGTATTTTCTATACAAGATCTCGTCCGTTGCTTTTAATTGTTTTCATCTTTTTCTCCTCCGTGCTTCATCTTTCTACGAACCGGAGCAACCACCAAATCCGCTTACTCTCTTTGCCATTCGCGGAACGAGCAAACCGGGCTTTTCTCAGAAGACGAAGTCCGGCGTGACGATATAAAGAGCGTATCGTCATAGTCGTCAGGCCGGAAACTTTAGTATTTTGCTTTATATCTTGGAAGAGAAAAAGGCTTCTACATCGTTTCCAAGAAAAGACGAAGAGTAATCAAGCTCTGTCCCCGAAAGGCGCATCGCTGTGGGGAGCTCAACGGAAAAATGACCCTCAACATCCTAAAGCGTCAAACTTTAAAGGGGCGCAGTTTAGGACTCTGTTCGCGTAATAATGACTCGTTCCGTTATCGCCGCTTTAAATCCAAAATCTCTTCCACTCATTGGTATTTATCAATGAAGCATACTTGCGATAAAAATGATGTGAAGAGATGTTCTCTATTTCAAAAGCACATTCGTGCACTAGTCACTCGTTGCACTTCAATTAGTTCCAATTAGTTCGTACGACACTAATTTAATATTATACGAGATATTAATTTTTCGCGGAGTTATTTTTACCATTGAAAGAAGTATCGATAAAAAGAACACTCATTCGTAAATATGAACGGTGACGGAATATTGATACTCCGGAAATATCGATAATTGGTTGGAAAACATCGTGTCTGTGATCGCTGCTTGCAAAGCATTTCAGGTTTTTTTTTCTATGTATTTTGGCGAAAAATAAGATCTCGCATTTTTATATTGGAAAATATCGATTTTTCGTTAGGATAACGTCACAGCAACATAATAACTATGCTCTGAGAATATCTATGATTCGCTGGAAAATATTTATCTTTCTTATTCGTGAGTCTGACAAGTTGCAGATCCACGCTCGCGATATTAAAAAGATATTAAATGTCTCAGACGGGATTGTAAAATCGTGCCACACACATTCTGAAGTAGATTGTATTTCAGATAACGGTGAATTTTACAACGCAATGCAATATATGGGTCAGCGAAAAGGGAGGGTGTAAAAGTTCGTAGAGATAAGGTGGATGGATTTGTGTGACGATTATCTCGCGTGACAACGCGTCCGCAATTTCCGTCTATGCGGCATGAAGTTTTAGAGAATCTCTATTCAAATGTTCAAAATTTCGCAATGATCGAATAAGTAAACGTAACATTTAAGAGATATTGACCTGCAATGTATAATATATAAATTTTCATAATATATGTAATATAATACAACAAGAATGGGAATAATAAAATTATATTTAATCATTTCTAATCGCAATGTAAATATAATTTTAGGCATTATTTTAGGCATAATTGTTTCTTGATAAATTATAAAAAAATGTGTGGAAGTAAAGGAATATGAATTCTTAATTGAAAATCTATTACTTCTTTTAATTCTGTCTGTGCAATCATAATACTTATATACCCTTTATTTTTACAGCTAAATTGATTCTAAAAGCGCTATAATAAAAAACCGATGATTATAAGAAGGATAAAAAAGAAAGCAAATAGTAAAGTGGAAATAATGAACATATTTTGTGATGCCTATTAACAGACATATGTAATCGATATTGGATGATCATAAAGCGACAATTCAAAACTAAAAACAGCGGAAGAATCAATGCGGATAGTAATCGAGACGAAGAGGTGGCGGAAAAGGAAAGAGACGGAACGAGAAGCAAGTCCTGCTGGACGGCTGCCACAAGGCGCTCCGAAAGTAACGATCTCGTTATCGTTCCTCGAGAAGTGAAGGACTTAAGATAATAAGTTTGTATGGGAGGGTGGAGAGTCCTTAATAAGAAACCGGAGCGCTTTCGCGCGCGAGAGGGAAATAGCGCTCGCTTACCTTGCCTTTCTCCATCGTCATCCGCGTCAGACCACTCAACTTATTAATTCCATTAATATTTCTTTCATGCGATTTGACGCACCGACGCGGCGAGATTATTAAAAGCGCGCGAAGAAACTGTAATACTCTTGGAAACTTTGTCTCTATTACCACACGGTACTTGTTTAAAAAAATTAACCAATTCTTCCGAGTACATCGTTCGGAATGCCACATGTAATCAAGTAAGATTTATTCTTTTTCATTTCGCGATTTCAGCATCATCCTCGAGTGGGAAACTGGATAAATATTCTTTTATTGGAAATTTAATTTCAATCATCTAATTTATATATATAAAATTTTACTCATTAAATATTCTTTACGATATTATTTTCTTCTGATTTTCATTTGGCCATTTTTTAATTGCCAAATAATAAGTTAATTTACATAATACAACCATCTAATATATGTTATTGTGATAGATAAAAAAGATATGTATTTTCAGTAAAATGAAAATAATATAAAATATGAGATAAATTAATTAGATCTATTCTTATAAAGAAAAATAATAATTACTTTCAAAAATCCAACAACTCCGATCCATAACATATATATAAACTATGTAACTACGTAAATTATTAAATTTAACAGATTCGAATAATATAAAGTAAAAATTAAATTCACTCAATAAAGTGAAATATTTTTCAGGTTTGACGTAAATGAAAATCAATATGAACCAAAATTTGATCGGCTCACTTTCAATAATTAAATCGAATGAGTCATTTAAAGTGATGGAAATATATAACAACTATAATATGTTTGCAAAAACAATTATTTGTGTCAAATATAAAAAAATAGGATCTTTTTCTATTTTTAATATTGATTATTTGGAGAAAATAAGTACAAATAAAACTATAAATGACATTCATTCCCACAGAAAATATTTTAAAACAACGCTGAAAATAAACAACGCTGATTTTTAAATAATAAAATAAAACTTCATATGTGTCTCATTAACCTTGTACGTTTCAAAAAGTCAGTAGCTGACCGCATTAAACTTCATTTCACTAACTGACAACTGATGATGAATCTGAACGGAAACTGGTTCGTCAATGTCGTCGCTTGCAAAAATGAACCGTGCAAATTTGCTTCGAGTATCGTAGACGTATTTGCGAGGGATATAAGATAGACGTCATCTACCTATACAGATAAAACAAAGTTGAGAAAGATTTTGAAAATAATAGTAGACCTAAACGGGCGAATTGTACGAGACGAAGTTGTCTGCTGTCATCTCAGTGAAACATTTCGGTCACTGCACATTGTTGCGAGGAGTGCATGAGCGAGAAGAACTAGGATAGAGATAGATAAATAGATAGAGAGAGAGGGAGGGGGAGAGAGAGAGAGAGAGAGAGAGAAGGTAAAGAAGAGATGGGAGGAGTAACAAGGGGATAACGGAGAAAGAAGAGAGAGAAGAGAGGAGGGAGAGAGAGAGAGAGAGAGAGAGAGAGAGAGAAGAGAGAGA
>NW_012130095.1:261708-263414 GCF_000143395.1 Atta cephalotes
GAGGGAGAAAATATCCGACACCCCGGTTGGTTGGTCCGCCTCTGTCCGACGGATGACGTCCACGATCAAGCTCCACCCACACACATGCCCCCAACCAACGCACACACACCCACACATACACACACACAAATACACACATACTCATACACGCGTGCATACTTACACCTACGCACTCGTATATACATATACGCACGCACACGGTTTTGTGTTATCCGACGCATACGTATCAGAGCCGATACTCGCGCGACACACATACACATGCACATGCACACCCACACACACACACACACGCGCGCGCGCGCGCGCATTCGCGGTACATTCGTAAGCTCGCGAGACCCCTTAGGGATTCTCGGGATGGAGAAGCTTGCTTGATTCGCGAGAACAGAGTTACACGCACCTTCTCGGGGGTGATGAGCGGCGTGATGTACGTGGTGACCGCCGTCGTGTACACCTTACGATGACCACTGGGAAGATGAAAAACTTGCAGGGTCACCCAGTACCACTGGCGGAGTACCGAGTGCCGTGCGGTCGGCGCGTTGCTCTTCCTCGGCGCGGGAGAGAAACGAGTGTCTCGATCGAGCCGATCTGATCGACCGGCTGTGAGCGGCAGATACGCGGGTTGTTCAGGGTTGTTGAGCACTCACGCGCGTGTACCTATTGTTTCGTGCGACGTTTGATGCGTAACACGAATACGACAAATTCACCACACTTCCGTGAATCTTGCTGTGTATTCACTAAACGTCAAGTTACCTTGAAGGATTTGCCGTCTGATTTTCACAATTTGTTTACCACAAGAGACTAAGGTGCTTTCGAGAGATGTAGCTCATCGATCCTGGTTTTGGATTTGTTTTAGAGAATTCTCTCGACGGCTCTTTCACAACTTTTCTCACACCAGATTTAGACGTAACTGCTGGATTCGCGCTGCGATCGTACACTTTTCGCGATGAGGAAGACACTTGAAATGATCCTCGGGTCTTCAGCGGGCAACGTTACCACAGTCGCGAAGATGACGAGACCACGGTTGTTTGCTGAGAGTGTTAATCGGTTTCGCGTGCACACTTTTTCTCTTCCGACTAGTTATCCTAGGTCGGCGCGCCTCTGTCTAGTTGAAGTGGAACCGGTAATGTCGTACCAGACGATTCGTCGTATATCCTCTGCTGTTACCACCGTCACTGGGAAGGTACGAGTGAGACAGATGAGGAACACCCAAGATAGACAGAGAGAAGGAGAGAAACAGAGAGAGAGAGAGGGAAAGAGATCGACTTGCGAGCACACAGGCAGGTGGTCGTCGTCGCGCTCTTCCGTCACCGTACGTCGGGTTTCAATGCTGCACGCTGTGACGCCGAGAACAGAATGGGGCGATCGTAGAGGCCCGGGCAGTGAAGCCGTAGCGAGGGGAGGTGGAGAAGAGCCGCGCGGGTGGTGATAGCAGAGTGGGATGCCGGATAGAGGGGCGAGTGGGTATTCCGGGAAGGGGCCCCTTCATCCCGCTCTTTCGCCGTTCGCGTCCTCCGCCCTCAAGCGAGCGCTACCCCTCCGAGGCGCGCAGGCGCCCCCGGGGCGCTGCCACCGGCTCGAGGGGAAGTACGTTTCCAAAGGAAGACGAAGGGAGAGCTATCCTAAAGAGGAGGAGGGTGAAACAGCGTGATAGAGGGAGGGAGAGAGAGAGAGAGAGAGAGAGAGAGAGAGAGAGAGAGAGAGAGAGG
>NW_012130095.1:264307-271646 GCF_000143395.1 Atta cephalotes
GAGAGAGAGAGAGAAGAGGGGAACGCGGGCTTTTCTCCTTCTCGCTCGCTTCCTTCCTTCCTTCACCAGCAGCACACCCCAGCATCGACCGACGCACGCTGCTCCGAGCCGCTTTCGTATCCTCTCCTCCCGCGGCGTTCGTTTCCCTCCTCTACCCGCAAAACCTTCTCGCCATGCCGACCCAACGGGAATACTTAATGCCAGGAGAGAGGCTGACTGCTTGACTGCCTACGCCAAGCCACGCTCGCTTGACGGCGGGATGGCGAGGGAGATCAGCACACGGAAGTGAAGAGGCTCGCGCGAGCCGCCAGATGTTGCTTGCGAACCTTGCGGCTACTTGTTACGCGTCCGCGAGTTACTCTCAGCTGATGACAGGATCACGATAGAATTGCCAAGTTGTTGAACAGATAATACAGAGCCCTGAGAAATTTTTATTCGTCTACATCAAATTCTATTCATTCTTATTTTCTCACTTAATACATTATTATGTATAGTATATTGATTTCCGTCAATTGACTCTATGTAACCATATATACATATTTAATTTGAAACAACAAGTTAAAGTACAGTCAGATATTGTATAGTACGTATAAACTTTAATATATAGATCGAGTGCAACTTTTATTGAACTATTTAAAGCAAAACGAACTAATGGCCGCAATGAAGGTCCGTTCTGTCTATATTCTATCGACAGCTGCCAAGATAACGCAACAGCGATGACCCGCTGCGCAAGTAGTTCGAACCCTCGCTCGGACCAGAACCGGAGTCCGGCCAATATTGACCACTACTACTGCCATCGCGTCGGATCCCGAAGCCAACTGTTTCCTCGGCCCTGCTGCCAGTGCTGCCTAGCTGGCCGGAAGCCAGGGCCTCTCTGTCACTCGTCTAGCGTCTCGGTGTGAACGTATCCTATACTTAACGCGGAAGGAAGGGACTAACCTAACCTAGAAAGATTTCATTGAGCCGCAACGTGACTTGGCTGGCCGCCAATACTATGGACTGTCTACGCGGACTGTCGCAATGACCACTATTCGCGAGAATCTGCCATAAAAATCGCCGTTTTTGGGAAATATCGTCACCATAGAATGTGCCGTCAAAGCTTTTTGGATAAGGTCGAATGGTTCCTCGGTTATCGAAGAGGATAGGCGACCATTTGGGGGTCGTAAGATCCTCCGAGTTAAGTTTCCACGAAAGTATATATTCCGATATCGATATTACGATTTTCCTTTATCACTGGAAGAAGATAAGAAATTTGCTTTGTTTGCCCGCTATTCGGTCTACGAGGGATGCTACCGATTGTTATCGATAACGCTAGTACTAGAGTATAGGATTCCTAATACTGATGATGGCGCTTGTGGGAGACGAGTCGTAGGGGAAGATGTACGTTGCTTGCTCGCGTACATTTGGCTTGTGTCCAAAGCGAGACGCTGAATGAACTTGGCGGGAAAACCGCATTGGCGCGTGTTTCCTTCTGTCGTACGACAGACACGACTACAATGGCTGGCAATATCCTTGCACCGGCTGCGTAGAGACGTCTCTATGTCGGAAGATAACACTGACGATAACCTCGGAATTTATCGACCCTCTTACGATAGCAAATAAATTTGTATTGTCCCGGTCTTTCATGCAGCAAGTTATGTTGAATAATTTTATGTTTAATATAACTGAATTTCGACAATTTGATATTCCAACCGCATCACGAATATGCAAAAATGTTAATTACATGTCAATCATTATTAACTATAATTACTCGCATCTCTCTGCTTTTTTCCATATATATATATATATATATATTATATTCATAAGTATTAATAGAATGCGTTATTTATTTTTTAATGATAAAGTTTAAATTCTATTATAAAGCCAAGTATATTCAACTTTATCTCCGAAACCAAAAGGCAAAACCGTCAACGCAAAAAATTCAATATGGATAAATTTTCGGTACTATAAAGTGTTGATATGCGTCGCTCAGACTTGTCATCTAGACAGACATGTGTCAAGAGAATATTTTGAATTTTAATAAAATATGACAAATATTGCCGAAGCTTCTGTGTAGTCGAATGTTTAGGACGCATAGAATCCGAATTCAAGTTAAGGCAATATTTTTCGAAATATTATAAACTATTTTCCAATTTAAGATTCTTATTAACATTAGATTATTAATTAATATTCTTATAAACATGCTTATTAGCATCAAAAATTATTTATCAATTTAATATAAGTGATAACTATATTTATATAAGTGATAACTATTCTAATTCTGCTCATGATTGCCAAGATCGAAAAAAATATCAGCGCGCGCGATTTGCAGAATCAGTTATGTATACGCACAGAAATATTTAAACTAAACCTAAGATCTGCTTGATCGAATTTCTTTGATAGAATTTCTCTCTTATTTAATTAAATTTATTCTCATAAATCATAACTATTTAATAAAATATAAATCGATTGTGATGTACAAGTACGCATTAATCTGAGGCCAACTTCTAAGTCAGATTTATACATATAACTGTTGAAATGGTGAATACGAGAAGCCGACATAAAGAATAACAAATTAATTTCGAAATTTGAGATCAGAATGGTGAGCCAACAAACGTCCACATTAATCGTTTTCCATTCCGCATTTGAAATCATTTTGGCTTCCATTATCATATCTTCGCGGTTACGTATTTATGATGTAATAACAGTGCGTTACCGCGGAAACGGTTAGCGGCCGAATGACGGATTATTCACTGGCCTCGAGAAATTTGGCCGCTCAATGCGATCCTGTAACCACTTCGACGGTCCCACAATAATCATTACTCTAGAGGCTGTCGACTGCCAAGGATGACATGTAATCATGATATTGGCACGTAACTGAGTTATCGCGCCGCACGGGAGGATCCGCCCTTTCCTCCAGGGGTGTCCTTCTGGTCAATGTATATTCCATTTAGTGACCAAATCGAGATATTAACGCAATGGAACCATACACATTGCGTAAATCTTGCTAAGTGAAATGCTTCTCCACTCTTATGATAACGAGAAGTAGAGAACTGATTGAAACACTTAATTTAAAAACAGCACATCAAAAACAACTGAAGTGAATGTTTTTAAATAAAATACTAATTTTATTATGTTCTTAACAATATCAGCCAATTTCAAATTCTACACGATATATTCGATATTTAAGGATGTGTAACTTATTTTCAAAATACTCGGAATTTAACACAAATTTTATTGATTATTTTATTATCATGTCTGAGTATCTAATTGTAAGTAAAATTTGAACACAATTCTTTTATTTATTTAAAAATTACTTAATTTTTCGTTTGTTTCGATTTTTAAAAAATATAAAATCGCATTTTAACTACTTATACATTTGTAAATTTAATGAGGAAGTAATATTAAGAATTAAATGTAATTTTATACACATACTAATAAAACGATAAATATTTGTGCAAAAGTTTTACTTGGAGTCACTTACTCGTTAAAATTTAAAGTTATTGACTTTAAATTGCAGTCAAATATACTTATTTTGCTGCATAAAATTTATTATATTATAAGCCAAATTATTTATTGATTTGTTTTTTGCAATTCGTCTCAAGACACGAGCTAATATCACCAAAATTTTTTAAATGATTGATATTACTACTTTTGACTGATTATTTAACTGATTTAATTTTCAAATTATTATTGTATAGATAGAACATCTTTAATAACTTTCAGAATGTATTAAATTTCATGATGTAAATGTTAATTTAATAATAATTTAGGCTAATAATAAAAACAATTCAAATAATATAAAATTATAAAAATAAAAATCGTTCAAAATATTCTCAGAATATAAAATTTTACAAAATAAATATATCTCTTAAATATTCATGATATTTCTTTAGCTATTTTTTTTTGATTGATATTTCTTTAGCTATTTAACTGTTGTACAAAAATAATTTTTCTTTCTCAATAGAGTTGTAAATAGATATATCTAGATTATTAATTGTATTACGTGAAAGTATAGTTTCAATGTTTCTATTTTAAATAATTCCACTCACGCCGAATTTTCACAATATTCAAGATCGCAACAGTGGAACTGGGTGAATGAAAAAGTACCATTAACTCGGTCGCGGGATCGATGGGCGGATTCGTACTCCTGGAAACCTCAATACCCGAAGAAAGAGAGCACCGATGCAGTTTTCGATCCCTTTTAACTCGCCTTCCGCAATCGGCATTTGTTTCGGTGACGTTACAAGGGCAACGTGTTTTCGTCGTTGAGCGGCAACCGAGTTTCAGGAGGCCCGCATCGCATGCAAGATGCACACGCGCGGGGAAAGGAAATCGGGAAAAGAAAGAAAGAGACCGTTCGATCGCATCGTTCGACCGCAGTGGAAACTCTTCCACGACCCAATTCGCTCTTTCCCGCATGACGTTGTCGGGATTTTTGGTCGCGATTCCCACAAGCTCGATACTTATCTCTCGCAATATGGCTGATCACCGGATGACCCGCCTCGCCTGTCTACCTCAAAACTGCTCCCTGATATTCTTCCGATTTGTTCACCGTCTTCCGTCTTACTCTCCCGTCTTACAACCCGACCGAACGAGAAGCTTGAAACTTTTTCTAAAATATTAGACACTTGACGTGTGCTCGGAGGACTCCTCTCCCCTCCATTCTCATCTATGTCTCCTAGATCTATCTTTCTTTTCGTTCAATACTCATTCCCTCCGAACTCAGTTGTTCGTAATTCGTTTGAAGAGTTCTCCGAGGTCGGACGTTGGAAGAGAGGAAGAAGGAAGAAAGTGAACGAGAGAGAAGAAATGCGAGCAGGTCGGATCAAGAAAGCCAGGGGAAGATGGGCAAATAGCTCGAATCACGCGAGCCGTTGCCTCGTAATTAATAGGGCGCACGAAAACGAGCTATTGCGCCATCAGCGACCCTCAAGATCCTCCCAGCAGCTACACATCACCGAGAAGAGCTGTCTGCCGTAGAGAGTCTTAGAGTCTCGAGAGATAAGCCTTAATCGATATTGACAATATTTTACGCGTCCGTCTTTTTTTTAAGGCATTGATAAGGCTGACGGATATAAACTTGCCAATTCATGAAGTAGTAAATAATGGCAATCATTTCACAATCAAAGTAGATTTAAACTGGAAATGAATAATCTAAAGCGATCTGATTGATGAACAGCAAAGATGATGAAATACACCAGAAAGTGAACAATAAAGAGAGAAAGAAAGAAAAAGAATGAAAAAACTAATCAAATATTTTACTGTACTTAAAAATATATGTACAGCCTCCTGAACATAAAAATGTTGCGTCCATATATGTATATATATTATTTTAATTTTATTTATATAATAAAATATAATGTATATATATATATATATATATAAAATACCTATACATTATGTTTGTATAAGCATAGAAGAACTTGATTTAGATAAACTTTATTTGTTCAAGAAAAGATGAATAATACAATTAATAGAATATATTAGATAATTTATGATCATTATAACTATATATTCTTAACTTAAAAAAATATTAAAAATCATTTCTTCCACATTAATATTTGTAATATTTTTACAGAAAGTTTTCTGTACATTTAATTCGAAACTACTGGTAGACATTCTAACAACTGTAACTTTAATGTATAAAATTCATTTAATTGCAACATTACTTCAATAACGTCGTTTTCAAAATGTCTTTGAAAGTTTATTAATTTTTATAATAGTAATAACATATTTTCGAATAAACATTAGCTATCCTCAAATACAATATCATACCATAGCGACTTAACGATGCAATATTAAATAGGTATGTGAAGATTTTATACCCTACATACAAAATTTACTGCGAGAATCGCTCTCCGTTAGAATCTTATTCACTCGTCTTTTCGTGCAAAAATTTATATCCAGTCGTAAGGACGCCTTGCACTTTCTAAGCATTTATCTCATTCATTTCATGAGGATGGTGAGAAAGTGAAGACAAGGGCGAAAGGGAAAGAGACACGCCGAGAAGAGTCGGGGGGGGGGGGAGTGTTTGAAGTAAATCAAAGGAAGGAAATGAATTTTTATCGAGGACAGAAACTCTGGGTTTGTCTCGGAAAGCAATGCCAGCTCCTTGCTCGACTGTAAGAACCAAGTAAAATCTACGAAAAAATCGGCGAGAAACTGCGGCGAAACGATACGGTGCTCCATACCGTCTTACTCTCGTCTTCGAAAAAGTACTCCAAGAAAAATTCACCAGCGCGATAAATTTACGGGATCCTTCTCCCTTTTCCCGGAACGCTCTTATTTTTCTCTTCCCGGTGGCCGGTTCTTCACCGAGTGATTAATGGCATTAATAAGAGAGAGTTACCATCGTCGTACCGATTGCCAAGATACAAGACTTCTTATCGATGATAACTCAGCTTAATAATTTCAATGAATAATATTTGGCGACAGTATAAAGCAATAATTTAACATGAAATTAACAACTCTTTCTTAATTTATAAAAGATAATAAATATTAAGATTTGTAAACTAAATTTTTATGGTTTATACTGTAAATATATAGTAAATATATATCTTGCTAAACAATTCTCTTTCGTCTACAAATTCACCTATAACTCTAATAACAATTCAATAATTTAACACATTCATTAATAGAATGTATAATTTAACAATTTTCTGTAATTTACGTAATATAAAACATATTTATATAACGGATACACTTTTTCTTATAAAATAATAAGATATTTTTATAAATTTATTCTTTCAAAGAGATGGATTTATCTGTTTCTTTATCTCCCTGAAATTGTTTACAATAATTACTCTAAACTTTATGTTCTCGCTTTGTATTACGTACGTGGTGGGTGAAATCACACTATTCATAGAGAAGTAGCAAATGATTGTAGTTAGCAAACATGTGATTAGTAGAACGCGTCGGATGCATCTACGTGGCATAGAGTTTCGCGTTTGCTTAAAGACAGGAGAGAAGGAAGAGGTGTCGCTGGTAACTCTGCGGAAATGTACACGCAGGTGTGTGCCCATAGTATCTCGGGGTTCCGTGAAGCTCGGTCGTTAATGACTCTCGGTCGTTAGATTGGTTTGCGCGTAATATGCTCGCCAACGCGACGCTATATGCTCGATTAATCCACAAGATCATTTATTCGCGTGATATTAAGACCACGTTCATGCAAGAAAATTTTCCGAGAATACGAGAATAATTATTAATATTTATCTATGTAAGCTTTTTCGTATTTTATTATATGTTCATAAACAATTTTTTTTTATTTTTATTAAAGATAATCTTTATTTTAATTAATCTTGTACAGATAGAGAGAGAGAGAGAGAGAGAGAGAGAGAGAGAGAGAGAGAGAGAGAGA
>NW_012130095.1:273372-275223 GCF_000143395.1 Atta cephalotes
GAGAGAGGAGAGAGAGAGAGAGAGAGAGAGATCCAATAAAATCAATTTAAAACTATTAATAAAAGATTTATTGTAATATAAACAAATAATCAGACATTATGTATCATTATGTGGAAAATATCATAGACTATTTATTATTAGTTCAGAATCATTTCTATGCCATTAAAAATCTGTGAAAAACACCGTTCAAATTTTTTATTTTGATTAAATCAAATATCGAAATAAGCTAGCAAGATTGCTACATTCAATGAATATAGATATATGTTATAAACTATATAAAGTATATGTTATAGGTATATGTTATAATTTAAATAGATTTTCGTCATTAATCTGTAATGCGATTAAAATAATTTAACAGCTGTATCTTTATATACTTTAAAGATGGTTTTAAAAAAGAGAAGTATTATTTTTGTATCAGTAATGAGAGGTAATTTTAAAAATAGAAGAAAAAAATTCGTATTCTAGATATTAGAATATATTTCATTTAAGATAGACGTAATGTGATTTATATCATTTGTCAAGCTATACTTGATGAATTAAATAAGAATTGCATACTACAAAAATATTACATTCGCGCAAATATTTTTGCAAGGAGGCAGGATTCCCTCTATCCGTATAAACCTTTAAGAAGTGGATATTGCTCGTTTCGCACCTCTTATGACGTTGATCGTAAGAGGATTAGACTTGGATTTACGATTTTTTCGGTAAAAACGACAGAGGTACAAAATAGCGTAATCTTGGAACATTGTGAAACATCACCGCGTCGGTATGAACTGCAGTCTTTGTCATCTGAATCTACTTTATGCACACATATTTGCATTTAACCAACTAACCAATTTTTAAAATAAACTGCACACGATTAAAGTGACTAGTCTTTAAGCTCATAAACTTGTTTTATATCATCTTGCATTCTGATAATAAATATCTGATAATATAATAAATGATTTGACATTAACAGAATATACATTAATCATTAAAAACGTCTTCTTTATATTTTATTCTTAAAAATGACGTTATATCCACCTACTGCAATCTTCTGCAATATATAGATATCTTGTAAAATATATATAAGCCGGTATTCATAGTTGGATCTTGTATTTAAGATCGTCTTAAAGTCTTAAGATGCTAATACGGCCCTCTGATTGGTTCATGACATCTTAAGATTGTACTTAAGGTAGTCTTGAATATAAGAAATGACTATGAATACCAGCTATAGAGTTGCTATCCGTCTTCTTTTCCCCGTCCTCTTTTTTAGAGCGCTCAGGGACAACCGAGGGAGGAAATTTCTAAACGCGTCCGGGATAATTATGAGCGTCCGGGGTTTTAAGGAATCTTCTAAATTTTTTACTTTGACTCTTCTGCCGCGTTAGTCTGTATTAATCCTGATTTACAATACGTGTAGTAATTCTTAAACTTAAAAAATTTACCAATCACAATTAAATGTGAGGAGAATAATCGAATATATATGATTGGCCAATTTCTTACATTAAATTAGAATCATTAATGAACAATTAGATGTAAAATAATTATTCGTTTATCGTTATGGTTCCGATCAATTTTACTAATCTACACGCATTTTTATATCCGAAATTTCCGGGATTTTTAGCTTATAAGTTCTAATTTTGAAAATTTTGATATGACAACCCTAAATACGTAGAATTTAAATTTTAAATATGTATTATAATACGTTAGAAAGAGAAAGAGAGAAAGAGAGAGAGAGAGAGAGAGAGAGAGAGAGAGAGAGAGAGAGAGAGAGAAGAGAGTATATAATAAGACTATATATAATAAAAGTAAAAAGTAAATTAATAACTATACTTAATTACTTAATAAATAAATATACGTTAATAACTA
>NW_012130095.1:275370-285604 GCF_000143395.1 Atta cephalotes
CGTCGAGATACAGAGAGAGAGAGAGAGAGAGAGAGAGAGAGAGAGAAAGAGAGTATATAATTAAGACATTCAATCAATAAAAAAGAAAATTAATCATACAATTTCTTATAACAAAATATCGTAATATCAATAAATGTCATTCAATAATTCATCACATGTTGAATTGTTTTCTGCTGGAAATATGATTTCACGCGCATTTTTCGACTGTTCCCGCAAGTCAAGAATGAAACTCTATCACAGATGAAAACACGATTGTTGAACGACACATCTTGTATTTGATGCGCCAATGATCCAGAAAGGGAAGTAACGTGCACGACGGAATCCCCCAGGTTCGTTACAACGATATCGAGTCTATTTCACGCTCATCAGCCGCGCGAGCGTCTAGAAAACTTGGAAACGAAGAGGAAATCTTGTCTCTGTTCTTCTCTGTTGCTCTCATCTCCGGTTTTGACGTTGACTATGGTCCCGAGCTCTCTCTATAGCGTGCGACACAAAGAGAAGAGATCGTGAATACAGGGTGAAGAGAACATGCTTGAGGGAATACAAGAATGGCTAGAAAACCTAGCGAGAGCATGAGGGGGAGAAGGCCATCATAACACCACACGCGACTTTTTCGTAAAGCATAATGAAACTGCCTGGTAATCTTAGAAACGCCACACGCCGCGACCCGTCTCGACATAGTAGTCGAATGGGTTAAATGTCTCGAAATAGATATTCCTATTAATAGACGTTACATTCTGTAACCATGTGTGCGTATTATTTCAGATATTAGACCATATCCGCATCCATAGTTGAAACCTCGATGCGTATTTCAGCCAAAAAGCTTAATTACCGGGCGACGAAAAACAATAAAGAACACTAATATGTATACTCAACTCAATTTTAGAAATACAGTGAGTGCAAAAAGTATTCGTATAAGGAATTTTTTTATAAAAAAAAGTCTTATTTGTAGTAAATAAACATTAATTAGCAATTTTATACAATGAATACATTCTGTTCTAACGTAAACAAACGAGCTTCGCATGTATTCCTGATTTTAAAAGCTAAATTTCTCGATTGTATGAATACTTTTTGAGTATTCAAACAATATGAATTTTCATTTATTTTTCAGATGATTTATTTTCTATAATTAATACATATCTTTTTAGTATATTTAATTTTAAAAAATATAGTATATAGTAAAAATACAGTTTATTTTATTCTTTATGAATAAATTATTAATTACCCAGTAAGAAATGATCGTTAATTAAACGATGAATCGACATCAAATTGGTGTTGAAATCATCATATCGATATCGATTCGATTCTCATTTTTCGCTATTTACTTTTTAAAAATAAAGTTTTTTTAAAAAATATCTTCTCTGCACGAATACTTTTTGCACTCACTGTAGCTCGTAAAAATTTTGATGTTTTATTAGTGCTTTCAAAAATTAATTATTATAATTGGTACTGATAGATCGATATTCATACTTAATTCTTATATTTAAAACCATTTTAAGTACAGTCTTAAGATGTCATAAACAATCATTGCAAAACCGTTATTAGCATCTTAAGGTACGTATCACACAGAAAAACTTAAGTAGTACAAAACAATAAAATAAACATATTGAAGTTTCTACTATTTATGTTATGGCTTTACAGTTTTTACTAATTGGCCAATTCGCTTACTATTTGACTTTTTTATGTGTGGCCTTAAGATATAACTACTTAAGATGTTCTTGAAATAAGAACTGATTGAACGCAATCATAATCCGTTTTTATTTTAAATAATGTGTTAAATAATGTCTTAAGATGCTAAGACTGTGAATGGCTTATGATATCTTGAGATTGTTCTAAGAGATTTTTCTTAAGGGATTTCTCTACAATAAATCATTACTTAAGTTTTAAGCCATAAAAAATTGACCAATCACAATCAAATTTGAATAAGAAGAATGATCGACTATGATTAATTTCTTACGACTTAATTTCTTAAAACTTAAAATTTAGTAATGGCTTCTTGTAGAAAGTATAAGAAGCATCTTAGCCTTAAATATAAGAACTAAGACCTGACTATAAATACCGATCTGTAATTGTATACGTTAATTTTGCTGTTGTGATAAATTTAATTTCGCGTTAAACATATAATGTGTAATATGAAACTATTAGATATTATAATAACATTCACTTACAGTGGCAAATATTAATAAAATATTGATAGTATCATCAACATAATACTTCTGTGTAATTGTGTTCAATGTAGACATTTCGTTTGCACTACTTACGTCAGTGCACAAATAAATACTTCTATTTTCGAGATTAAAGATTTCGCTGACGTTATATTTTTGTTTCAAGATATCGCTGACTGTCGCCGAAGGAGAAGCGCTCAAAAAGGTGCAAAGAAAGAGGAGATCACGTCACAAAAAAGCTCGCGAAACATTAGTTCGTATTCTCAGCTCTATTTAACAGCACTTTCAACGTCACATGCAATCGTTAAAATTCGTTATTAAAAGTCGCGTTCAATCTCTCACGTGATATTAAATTTATGCTGATGGTACAAAAACATATAGATAATATATAAATGATAATTATAATTCCGATATTAATATATTAATTATCGAAGAGGTTTAATTTCGATCTTAATTACATTATAATGATTTTCATACAGTTATAAATTCATTTTATATATTTCTTTTTATACATTTCTGCTGACGTATTTAAAGCATAATTACAGCAATTCTCGTGAACATTGTGAAAACTCTTCGTTATGCAAAACTTAAATTCGAATATAAAAATGTTTAATTTTACGACATTTTTGGTTAATATTAGTTCTCGTAATATCGAGATGACTGTTTCAACTTATCGTGCATTTCTGGATGATCATTTTTAGGGCGGACGCGCCGAATCGATATTCGATCGACAGACCGAAACGTAATCGACCAGACTGTAATTAAGAGCGCCTTCCTCGAAACGCGACTTCGCGATCGGCAATGAGTGAGATAAACAGGAGCGAGACGGTCGCTTTAATTTCGAATTTCTCCTTGCTGCTTTCACACGGGAGACTCACCGATTAAATGCGCGATACGAGCCACCGCGCCACCGCGCCGACAGAAAACGCCTTTTCGATTCTTACCTGCAACAAAAAGCCAACGAGCATTTTAATCAAACTGTCGTCGAGCGAGATAAGAATAGGGCACGTCTTGCGTTGGCATTTAGAAAGCGATTTCTTTCATTCTGTCTCGTCCTTCGAGCCTCCCTTTTTTTTCGAGATCCATTGATGAATCTTATAAATAAACCGTATAAAAAATAATTTTATTTAGAAAGTACTTTTGATGCACTTTATATAGTAAACAAAATGTTTCTTCTCTCTCTCTCTCTCTCTCTCCCTTCTCTTAAAATTACTTTATAAATCTCCATTCAATAAATCTTTCTCACATAATTAAAAGTACACGATACTTTTGCAAATGTCGTAAAATAAAGGGATAAATTTCGAATGCAAGACGATCGAAAGTATATAATCCACGGTAGACTTAAATTCACTAAATTTATATTCGGTACAACGACGGCAAAAGTACAACGGGTCGTAGCCGATCTCGCCAAAGTGCCCTGTACACAATCAATCTGTTAAACGTACTTATTTATCCTTGCCTGTCGAGACGACGAGGCAACATTGGGACATCGGGACGTCGGTGTAGCTATTAACTACGGAGATATATTTGGCAATGGTCGAGCGGACGTACTGTGAAACTGATTTTGCCAGCATTAGTTAGTCAAAGTACATTCACTAAAGATCCGAATTATTTGATCCTCTAAACTAAAATATAAAATTCCCAATTAACGGTGGATCCAATTGGAAAATTTATTAATTTAATCCGTATATACAAGCGTAATATATAAATTTTGAGATAAGCAACAAAACTAGTAGAATGAATGTTTCAACTGAATGAGTCAGTTAAGTCTGACTGGTGCCTATCCAGCGAGTGGACACAAAGCGTGTCAGAGGTGGCTATAAATCTCAACGGGTTTCTGATCAAACGATCAACTAATACCGGACCGTGAGAGGTTCGCTCTTTCCCCCGGAGCTGTGTCAGTGCTCCTTGCCCCTTCGTCAGGAACCCACTCGGTTACGGGCTAATCCCAGCTGCATTACCTTGATGAGCTCCGGAACTCCGCCTCCTTCCCATACCCCACTACGAAGATCCCAGCTTATCCCGGCGTTTAGGCAGACGTGGCCTAAAGATCGCAATGCATTACTACGACCTGTAATACGCATGTATGCGCAAATATGTACGTATACATGTATAGAGGAACATACAGGCACACGCGTAATTCTGTAACCGGCGCGGCGGGAAGACTGGCGTGTACATGGCGCGATATTGGGCGGATTGTTACTGCTTTAAGACGCCGTAGCAGCAAACACGAGGACGCTGCGATATATCGCACGAGAAAGGTACAAGATCCCCGAGAGAGACACCTTCCATTCAGACCGAAGCGAAGGGAAAGATCGCCTGAGCTGGATCTCGCGGAGAATTCTGACGTAGCTAATATATCCTGCATCGCTCCACCTCGGCTCTCAGGCTATCTAGATCTCGGTATCGCAAAAGCTGATTTCCGGTCGGACAACCTTCTCCCTCAGGATTACCTACGGAAATTGCTCATGGTCAGATAACACGGCTAATCGACTCGAAAGATAAAGATGTAACGGCGCGCCAAAGGAATTCCTGGTAAGACGTATTCAAGACCGTAAATAGAACACTCGTTATATTATAACACAGATCAGAAATGCAGTTCTTCTAAAATATTGTACACAATACAGAAGTAAGTGAGCAATTAAATGAGTGAAAGATTTGAACTTTTTACTACGGAAAAGGTACAGCGATTTAGAATACAATGGTAAACGCTTCTTGTAAGTCGGACGAATTAATAGATAATTAGAAGAGAGATAGAAGTGAATTAACAACTGGTTCCCAAATTTAACCCTTAATCGTATTCAATTGCTCTCCTTGTACTCAAACGCTTAGGCCAAAATAGAATGCGACAGAGTACGACCGCCGGAAAGTCAACTGCAGCTTGCAAATTTGATCACGAAATGCAGCAGTCGAAGTTCTGAGCGCGAGACTTCTAATCTCGGCAAAGAAGGAGAATAAGATAGTGGCGGAAGGAAGCTGCTAGATTATAGGATGGGGGCAAGGGAGGGGGAGGGGATGAGGAGGAGAGAGAGGAAGGGATGTCAGGCATCGGGCTCATCTTAGTTGTTCGTCTGAATCTCTCTCTGAGTAAGTCTCCAGTGGCAATACGTAACAACTATTAGCGAACCGACATTCATCTCGTTTAACTCGAGTTAGCGGCCGCGCCGTGTAAACCAAGTCCAAGCCGCGTTAGCAAGCCGCATTGCTTAATACGATCGTTGCAAGCGAGAATCATTTCGCTAATTTATACAAAGTGGTACGACCTATCCAAGCGCGTTAATCAATATTTGTTCGTCGCATATTTCATTCTCTCGCCACGTACGATGGACGTGGTGATGTCAGAAAATCAGCAGCATTTTTAATGCTGTATATAAAATACAGAGAAATAAATATATATAGAAAACCAATTTTAATTTTTCAACAAGAGCAAAATGTATTAAAAAAGATGAAAAAAATTTTAATTATATTTATGAAAAAATTTATCAATGTCATTAATATCGATATAAGAAATATGTAGTAAATATATAAGGTAAATATAAATGTATATGAAATATGAGTAATACGATATTTTAACAACGTACACGTTTATTGTATACCTAATATTATAGATATCAAAGAATTCTCATAGAACTCACAATTGAATTTCTGATCGAGGAGAAACATCAAAACCTTTTTCATATAAAAAGAGAGAGAACGATAGGAAGGTTAATTTAACCCGAAACGCTTCGCTCTAGCTGGACGAGATGTCAAAGACGGCCAACAATATTGCGGTATGCACATTCCAAGAGCATTCGGCACTCATTCCGTACACGTCCGCGGCGTGGTATTATGTTATTAGCCAGATCAACGAGCGTAAAGCGGTCAGAAACGGTCAGGAAATACACCTGGAGAACATGCTTCTCGAATCCCGAGAACCCGGCACCGACCGGAGGGCATAGGGGACATAAGCTTGTTAACAAGTGTACAGGATGCGGGACAACTTGTGGAACAAACCGCGCAAAATAAACGGTCAAACGTCAAACGACTTTTCACACATTAACCATCCGAAAGCACGCCTCTTGATAAACGAACTCTCTGTACGAGATAATTAATGGTAACAGCATTAATTCCGTTCGACAAAGCGATCGCTTAACCGGTTAACCAAATACGGAGAATGCGGTTTTTGTATTACGCTGGGTCCTTCATTAAATTTTTCTCGTTAAAGAGACCGTTACCGAGCGTAACTGAATTAGCAGGGATAATGGAAATTAACTTTTTATGTTCGCTCCCTTTATTATCGTCTTCTTCTTTTGCTCTCTATCATCTCTTACGAGAACTTAGCATAAAGAATTCTTCAATGAAAAAAATTATCCTTGTCCTAGGCCTTTTTGTCCCTTTATTATTTCGCGCTTGTGCTGTATACATCTTTATCTCTCCTCTGCCCGCAAGCCTCTTTCCTTCAATCCTTTCCACTTCGCTCTCCGGACAGAAACTCCTTCGTCAATCCCCAAAGGAGACACAAGTAATGCCGGGATTATGTAAACGTCACTCTAGCGAAACACGCATCTGTTCGGACGCATTCAAATTATTCAACTGACAAACAATTGGAAACTCTTGAATAATTCTAATCGGTGTAAGAATCGTTCTAGATAACATATTTTTCTTAACTTTTAATTATTTTTATATATTTTATAAATGACGCAAATTGAATGTTATGCTATTTTTTATTAACCATTTGTTTATATAAAATTTTATTTAAGTTATTATATTTAATTTTATCCTCTGATGAAAGACGCAATAACTTATTACAGTTTTTTATTATACACTTTTTAATTTATATTATTATTTTTTATTATTACACTGACTGTTCTTCAGTTTTTTAACTTAATAACGTATTATGTTTGACTGACTACATATTGTCCACGATCGGTACGTTTTTACCAGAATAAAAATTGATTCTTCTACTTCTTAGACAAAAAAATGTGTTATTAAAGTCGTTAGGACACTCAGATTTCTCCACGCGGTCTTTTAACTGTCATGTGAACAATTCTCATTATTCTAGAAACTTATCAAAAAGTGGTTTACTTTTGAGAAGATGAACTCTAGAAAATGAATCTTATTATATATAATTCAATTTATTGACTTTTTCTGAAGAGGGCTCGTTAAATATCTGAAACATGTTAAGATTTCTAATTTATAGGATATGAGGTTTGAATAACAATTCAATGAGTGAATATTCGAGAGAATGTACAATTTATTTCACGCAATAACTTTTGCAGTTGGCTCTTAAACCCATTTCATATTTTTACTTTATATTATTTAGAGTACTTTATTATTTTTATTGTTTAATTATTTGTAGAAATTTTGTCGCAAATTATAAGAGAGAATAGAGTGTAAAGTAAATATATTCTCGCGGATATCAGTCAACTTGAAACTTTCTCAACTTCCAACGTGCGACGATGTTACATGAAAAGACGTTAATTTACGCTACTTAGTGATTCTGTTTTGCACATGTGTGTCGCAAGATCTTTCGCAAATCTGCGCTAACGAGCAGCTCATCAGCGCACATCACAATATACGTAATATCTAAAAATAAATACATGCAGCGGGATGCATATGATGAAGATACAATCTCGAAAATGCGTCGCAGCAATCTTCATTCTTTATCAAATCTCCTTTAATTCCTTTCTTATCTCTCCATTAGGAAGTCAAAATCTATACGAATCCTTGTAATTGGTATCCGCCATCCTCCATCGCCTTCGCCGATGCACCATACACTTGGTGCCCCAATTTAATATGACTTATGCATATTCAATGGCTTTCCTTCGTCCGTGTCTACATCTACACAAGAGAACGGTGCGCACCGCCCGCCATGAGATGAGAAAGGGAAACTAGTCAAGTTTTGTGACTTCCTAGTTTCTGCCTAATGTATGCTAAAGTGTTAAATGATTAGAGACAGGAAAACTTTGGAACGGAGATAGCATAAAAGATTGTCGAACCTGATTTACGCAAATGCAAATTTAACGAAATTTTTTTAATTATACCACATTATTTTCTTTAATCATTATATATTTGTATATACTTTAATCATCGATAAGAAGCGTACAAAAGCGAGATGAGTCACTAGTTAAGTCAAAATTAAATGCAAATAGAAACAATATTGAATTATTACTTTCACGTCAAATATAAACTGTGCAATTCTCTCCGTGATCAAAAATTATATATACAGATAACATACTAGTCAATAATAATTTTGTCAAATAGATGATACTAGCTGATTCTTAAATATTTTTTAATACTGATTCTGAAAATAAGCTCTAATTATTTGTAACCAATATATTTCTTTTTAAAGATTTATACATTTTATTAACAATAGCTTGTTGTATAAAATTTTTCTTAACAATTCATCAAATAATAATTAACTTTTGTTTGAAGTCTTTTATAATGAGTGAAAAATCATGTTAAATTCAATAACTATTTTATGAATCATTTAATTATATCTAAGCAAAAAAAATAAGTATAGAAGAATCTCTTAATGTTAATATTACTCAAAAATCGTACCCATCATATAAATTTGACAAATAGATTTGAAATAAAAAAATACTATAAACAAAAGAAACATCAGATCAGTTTAACGTAAAAAATGTAAAATTTTGACTATCAGTGTAATCGTTACCAAATAAATACTGTTCGAGATTGCAATGATATCCGCGGAAAATTACGTGAAATAATATTCTGAGAAATATATAATTCGAATAACGGAAAATGAGGGCGAAGAAGAGAGGGAGGAAAAGAAGAACCGGGAGACAGACAGATATGGCGCGCTGCGTAACTTTTCCCTTTATCCGCTCATCCCGACGTCGTCTGCCGGGACCCGACAATGAATGGATGTCAAAAACGCAGCAATTAATTCAGACCTGCGGGGAACAAAGGCGTAAGAATACCGTCGGCCGTCGTCTCGTACTCCAGAGAAGTTCTTCCTCGGAGACTCACCAAAGAGGGATGAGATGGTTGGTTGGGGAGAGAGAGGGGAGAGGGGGGGAGGAGAGTAAGAAGAACGGATGTAGGGGGGAAGTATAACTGGCAGTGAGGTAGCAACGAGCGGCAGGGCACAATAGTCGGATCATCCAACTTTACTTTGCTTATTGTAATTCAATTTCACGGGGCGTCCGCCTGTTCCTCTCGGCGCACTCGCTTGCCCGCGTTCCCTTCCTTATTTCCCTCTTTCCATCCTGATGTCTTCCTCAGCGCGAGAGAGATCCTTGAATTACAGTGGGAAAGAGTGCGAGCGTCTACCAATCCGACGCGGGAGATGGACTTGACAACTGTTTAACATCCTCGCTTACAATGCCGATCCCGTGTGGTCGCGATCGTGCCACGCTATTCTAGAAATCGGGAGAGTTCGCGGTTCAACTCGATCTCTCACGTTCCTGTAATTTACGACGGCGTGTAACGCGAAGCGTTTCTTCCGCCTCTCTTCCATTGTCGCGAGCGTTTTACCTGTCTGATGTGATTTTCAGTGGGATTATTCAGAATCTAACTATGTGATATATATATAGTTTATTTAATTTGTATATATAATTTATTTAATTTGTTTCTGCGAATTACAACGTAATACGTAAACTACATTTTCTCTTTTCCTATTCTCTTGAAAACAATGAAATGTTCGATTTAACGAAATCGTAATTGTCCGTAAATCCATCACTAATCAGTAATTAATTGCAATACAAATTCACTGTTTGAAAAATATAATCTCCAAACTTTTACAAGATTAGTGAACGTTCCAATAATTCCTGCTCGATTAAGATACCTCGAATCGAAAACAGATGTATGAATCCCTCACGGTGGTGCCGTCAAGCATGTAGGGTAAACATCGGTAACTGCTTGGGTGGTGAAGAGTAAGAGGGTTGCATTCCCGAGCAATATCTTGCACCAAATTGTGCACGGCACGAGACATCCCCTCTCTCTTCCAAGCTCTTCCACTCATGTTCTCCGTTTCTCACTCTCGATTCGAGTCTCTTTCTCTCATCTAGTTTCTCATCTTCATCTCTCTCTCTCTCTCTCNCTCTCGTCTCTCTCTCTACTCTCTC
>NW_012130095.1:285624-310491 GCF_000143395.1 Atta cephalotes
CTACTACTCTCTCTCTCTCTCTCTCTCTCTCTCTCTCTCTCTCTCTCTCTCTCTCTCTCTCTCTCTCTCTCTCTCTCTCTCTCTCTCTCTCTCTCTCTCTCTCTCTCTCTCTCTCTCTCTCTCTCTCTCTCTCTCTCTCTCTCTCTCTCTCTCTCTCTCTCTCTCTCTCTCTCTCTCTCTCCCTCTCTCCCTCCCCTGTCTCTCTTTCTCTTCCTTACCTGATTCACCGACTGGGCTTTAACCTAGGATAGCTTCGTAGCGATGCCACGGCAAATACATGAATGTTGACTCAGCCAGCTATCAGACTCGGTACCGGCGTGCTTTATTCGAGCTGACTAAACATGCCAACTTAGATTGCCATAACACTGCGCGAGCTACCTGCCACCAAGACCTCCAATTTCCACCTCGGTAACGCGCGCGACATTCTCCGATCTGCGGAGACTTTCGAACGATATCCGCTCTGATAATATTCCGATCATCGTAATATCGAGATTACAATATCGCATGAGACGATCAAACAACATCTGAATGATTTTTATTTATGAACAATGACTTAGGAAATTGAAATCGAAAGTATTTTATATTATTGTATTTTATATTATTGTGTGAGATTTGATTACATTTCAAAATAGTTCTTAATCTACTCAATTTATTAATCTTTACAAGTTGGAAAAGTTATTATAATAGCAAAATAGTATCATATTTTGAAATAAGGAAGACGATTTAAAATAATAAATTATAATAAATCTTAAGGAAAAATTGTAAGATTTAATTAAAAATAGACTCCCGTCTTTTCTTCTAAAAGTAATTGAATACAACAGTCCATTTTGATGTGTAGCAATTATGAAAAAATGGATATCCACTAAAATGACATTTCTTTATAAAATAAAAATATTTTAATAATATTTAACCGAACACTGATCCAGCAAATAAAGTCTACTCTGAAACTTTTAATTAACCTAGATAACGAACAATCTATGTACTAGGCGAATGTAAAAAAAAAAACTTATATTAAGATGATATAAATTTCGCGTGCGCGTGCCATTTGGGTCGCTCCTGAATTACTTTCTCGCACTTATCAGGCGCGACTTTGATCGAGCGCGACGCAAACGTTTATCGCCATCAGACACGGTTGGCTGGACTCCAACCGACGCAAGCGACGGCTATTACGTAAACAAAGGCAAGACGAGAAACCCGATATAAATCACACGGTGCATTATATCAGGAATTAGCCGGGCAGCGCGTGGCTACGTAGGAAGATCGAAACCGGTCCAGTGGCCGTAGATTCCAGCGGAGCGTGATCCTTTTTGAGTTACCGCTTAACTCCATTACACGGCCTTTCGCTAATCTCTGCCCGCCCGCACTCGTGCGAGCAGGTGCATCCGCGCTCCGTTACCCACGACTCGAGTTATCTCCGTTACACTTCAATCAACATCGAGAGCGATCTGTGCATTCGGGTACTGTGCGGGTTCCATTCTGACGGCGCGATGCGGCGTATATACGTATCAATCGAGCTCTCCTTATTCGCCGCGCTTACCGCCGAAAGCTGCCTTTTCATGGTTGCGCATGGTCTATCCGGTCTATCGCCTAAACCGCAAATAAACGGGAGACTCCTGATCGACTGTATCTTCCTCTCCTTCTTCCTCTCTCGCTCTAATGATAGATAATATAGTATACTGTACGAACAATTTCTAAGAACATCGACATGCTTGAAAGAACATGATAGATTAGAAATCTAAACAGTCAAGATCTAAATTTTCAATTCAATTGTTTGTAAATGCCAAAGAATTACGATATTTGTGACGAGCTGTGATTAAAAAAAATATCTTTGAACATTGCATATTTAAAAAAATACCTTATTTGCGCTTACTATCAAAAGTCCTTCATAATTACGTATAATCCAACTCTAGATTATTATATAAATAAATAAGATATTCCTAATCGCGGGATCTTTCTGTAATGATAGAGCAGGAGTGGGCAAAATACTCAAAAAATTGTATTTAAATAGAAAATACAAGGTCGATAAAATTAATGTTTTTTTTAAGAATAAAATGTATTATGTTTTTTCTTAAATATCTTTTTAATGCTTCGAATATACTAAACAATACTATAAAAAAAAACATATTTAAAACATTAAACATATTAAAAATATCAATTAAGCATGTTTTAAACTGTTTAAAACACGTTTAAAACATGCTTTTTATCAACCCTGACAGAATACAAAATACTCTCAAAAAAGTATTCAAATACGAAATACAAAATACTCTCAATAAAATAAAAATTTAAATGTGTATTTAAATATATATTTTAAATACATATTGTATTTCAAATACGCCCATTCCTGAGATACAACGCTAGAAATTGTTCACCAATTATAAACAAGGATAAATGAAGCATTATGCACATTATGCATGAAATGGAACTTTAGATTGAGTCAACCAATGGTTTAAATTTAACGATTTAAATTTTCATCAAAAAAATTTTTACATAATTTAAATGTATTTAATTTGTATTTTAATTTGTATTTTTAAAACGTATTTTAAATACATGTATTTCAAATACTGCCCACCCCTGTGATAGAGATATAATATAGTATATTTTCATTTTTAAGAACATCGATATGCTTGAAAAAAAAAAGGTAGATTCGAGGTCTAAACGGTCTAGATTTAAATTCTAAATTCAATTTTTTGTAAATATAAAGAATTAGAATCACATAGAAAAACTTAAGCAAAAAAACGTAAGCAGTAAGCGAATCCAACATGTTAATTTTTTACTGCTTACGTCTTACTACTTAAGTTTTTAGAGAATGAACCCTCTCTTACAATATTCGCATCGAATTGAAAAAAATATTTAGTCTTTACATATGCATAAATAAGAGAATGCCTTATTCGTCGCGCTTATAGAGCTGCTGCAGACAAAATTTCTTTAATAATTCTTAAAACTTTAAAACGTGAACCATACGTAATCATGAAAAAATTAGGCAGTAAGGACTGCCGCATACAAAATTTCACAACAGTGACTATAAGACGTAAACTTAAGTCGATAAGCCAATCAGAATACTGCTTTAGATCTATGTATTCTAACGGAAATAGAAATAGCGTAAACTTATCCTCAAATTCGCTTTATTACGAAATTACGAATAAGTTTACTGTTATTTTCATTTCCATTCGATTACGTAGACCTAAAGCAATATCCTGATTGGCTCATCGACTTAAATTTACGTCTTATAGTCACTGTTGTGAAATTTTGTATGCGGCAGTCCTTACTGCCTAATTTTTTCATGATTACGTATGTAAGGTTCAATCTTGATCGTAAATAAATAAGATATTCACGATCAATGGGATTTCTTTGTAATAATAGATAATATAATATATGTGTCAATTTAGAACAACAACATGCTTGAAAGAAAATGATAAATTCAAAATCTTAATTTGAATTAATCCGAATTTATTGTTTATAAATGCAAGAGAGTTTACAATATTCATGACTTGCGGTTATTTAAAAAAATATTTCTGAGCACTACATGTAACAGAATGCCACTTTTAAAAATAAAGATTTCTAAATTTTATAATGGTATCTATCAATAAGACATAATTCAAATATAATATATTATTATTTACTAAAGAAAAAAAGATATATAATATTTTTTAATTAGTTCCTTCATATAATAGATATCATAAACTTTACATTTCAATATACGCAGACATAAGTTTATTTTTCTCGAGTTGTTTGCGAAGCAAAGTAAGACATTGCGTATTTTTGTCACGACTGGTTGTCAACCTCCCGAGATATCGTGTTAAATATATGTGTTACTGCATTTCTTTTTACGGGCTTTATTCGAAACGTCAGAAGGGAGGCTGTATCATCGTGCGCGGTTTATAACGGGAAAATTGTGGCCATTCGTTGTTATGATTCCGACCGTGATACGTGCCTCGCGATCGAAAGACAGGACGGAAAGCGACTTACACGCGACATACGGCCGGTTATGATCGGGCGTAGGTACGCGATATAAGATGTCGTACGGGCAGCCATAAACCTGACGGACACGAGCGGACATTCCTCGCTTTATTATCTGCTTTACTACTTTAATATAATAAAAGTCGAACCGCGTGTGGTAACGGACTCGTCGCCTTTAAACATCTGAACTTTATCGGTCAAGATCTAAATTCCGGATTGCTCCGTTACAGACTTTCTTTATTTTGTTATGCTGCTTTGGCGCTGTATCCTCTACATTATGAATATATTATACTGAATAGTCCATCATACGGAAATTACTTTAATGCCGGGGACAGCCAAGATAAGGAGAACGAGGGCTGTTTCAATGCTAAATTATAAATAGTTATCAAGATATAAAAGAATGAAGGAGATTGAAACTTTTCAATTAATCTGTACAAAGATAGAGTGCTTTATTGAGCCACTTAATCAGTTAAAAAAGTAATAGATTTTTTTTATATGTATGCGTAAAATTTCTTTAGGAAGGAGCGTTAGTCTAATTACTGCGGACTTTATGTCCTACGTGAATCTCGATTCGGATGCTGCAAGTTTCGCAGAAATATCTAGGTACAAACTGACGTTTCACGTCGGATGTCCTTGTCATAGGACACGCTGGCACGAGTTGGAAGACGGTTAATTGCGGTATCCCACGGATGAAACGTGCTCCGGATCCTGCAAAGGACAACATGGAACAAGCTCTAGACTTCAGAGCGTTCCGCTTTTAAAAATAACTTAATTCTTGTGATAACTTGTGATATCTTTTGATTTTATTATTGAGAAGATGTAATCAAAATTTTTGATTATAAGGTATCAAGTTGACATTGATAAATCTGAAGTGGTAGTTTTTTAAATTTAATTTTTAATATTTTAGAAAAATGCATGAGTTTTTGACAATATATCCGATATATGGATGTATTAACTATTTGTATTTTGTAGAATGCTCAATTTGCAGTTTTCAAGTATACGAAAAGAAATTATTGCTATGAGCGATCTAAAAATTTATTTAGAGAGCTGAAAATAATGTTGTTGAAAAATAAATACGTACGACCAAAATAAATTCGTTGAAAATTTAAGCATGATGAATAATGCTTCAAAAAGTTTGGACATTCTAACAAACAGTTTGAGCGTCCTACATAATTATTTTGAAAATCCAATAAAATTATTTGGAAATGTAGTTAAATTTTTTAATATTTCAAAACCATCCTTTCTGTGTATACTTTACAAAATCAACAGTAATTGTAATGCTACAAGTAACTGAACACAAATCATTGTATATATTATTACGCCTTCATTATTATCTTGTTTTTAATTACCTTTATCATTTTTCACAATAATATCTCATAGCACAGAATTTTATGAAATATGTATCACTCATTAATTGAGACGTCAATGTTTCAATACTTAAAACCAAAACTATATCATTAGTTATAATTCTTCCTTCGTAATATTTACACGATTTCGCGCAGTACGTAAAATATTTTATTACTATACATTTTCGGTGGCACGTACATTTAGCGCAATTTTCGATTGCATGATGAAATTACACGCAATGCACGCGATTTGTAAGCGTGCGAGACTGATTCAATGCGAATTTCATATACAGGAATAAGTCGAAAGGAAAAGAAGGGCGTAAGAAGATAGGAGGAACACGGGCGTCGGTACTCTTGCGAAAGGGCTTCTCTCTCCCCCAACCTCTCGTTTCTTTATTCCTTCCTTCCTTCCTTCCTTCCGCGATGCGATATGAGACCACGCGGTGTATATTTCCTCTGGTTATTACATGCACATTCTATTATCTTGTATTCGTTTCTCCACCTTACACCGCCGGATCTCTCATACTTCCCTTCCAGTCTCTACTCCCCCAATATCCCGTGCCTATGCCATATTACACGAGCGCGCATGCAAGTTTAACTCTCCCGCACACCCCCACAATGCCCCTCGCTCACCATCACTTTATCCATCCTCCCCCTCCTACCCTTCCTTTCATTTCTGCCGGTTTGAAATCCAAACTCTTGGAGATTGGTAGCGGAAGGCACCGTTCCCCGCCTATCCCACAGGGAAATACATAGCCAGTCTCAATTAATGCCCTCGGAATCGAAATCTTATTTTGTGCACTTGCATTCCAACTTCCAACGGATCTTTCACTATCTCGCCTTACTTCTTTCTGTCTTTCCTCTATCTTGTCATTTTTTTTTGTTTCTTTCTCTCCAACTTGTTCTGTCTTCGTTGCTCTTCGCGATACTAAAGGAAATCACAAATGAATACGTAATGTTTCCTCGCCTGGACACCGCGATCGAAATCAGTTCAGTTACTTTTGAGGTCCTTTGTTTTATCGGTAGTATATTTTATTTCCTTCATTATAGCGAAGACATCTCGCACGAGCAGAGAAAGTCACGAAATTACAATTGAAATAAAAATACTCTGCCAAAATCTGTGTCATTGGTAATCAACATGAAAAGTATATTAATAATTCTTTCTTAAGAAATTATTGATTATTATAATTATCTTATCTTAATGCATGTTATATTTTTATTTATCAAAATTAATTTCCTGAAAGCAACTATTTCCATAATATCAATCAAATCTGCTTTCAGCCAGAGATTAAAAAAAATTATTGTGTCTGCAACAAAAATTCATTTATAAGATGTTCACTATGCAATAAATATTTATGTTTTTCTTATTTTTATGATTTATATCATCCTGTACAATGTACTACAAAATATCTACAAAATATCTACGTCTACAAAATATGATTAGATTTTCTATCATTAATAAATCGATTAATGTTAAGCAAAAGATTACAATCATATGATTTACTTATTCCTAATTATAATTTCCCATTTCTAATTTCAAAGTACTGATATTTTTATTAATACAGAACGTTTTTCAAATTACAATAATTATTTAAAAAATCGATTTCTTCGAAACTATGGGCCAATGGCTGAAACGGCCGGACACATATCGTTTTTTTTGTTCACTCAAGAACAGCCTGTAAAAGCACATCAAAATTTCTGATTTTCCTTCCTGGTGTTTCCCTTGTTGGTATATTTAAAATTAAAAATATTGGTTAATAATCTAAGAAAGAATTTCCTCTTATTTGAGACTTAGAGCAGTGCAGCTTTTCATTAACTATATCACTACTTTATCATTTTGTTCACATCGACGAACTAAAGATCATTTCTTCATTTTCTTAGATTGAAACTATTATCATTATTATTGTCAATATTATCGTTATTATTAAATTTAGTGCGGAAACTTGTAGCTGCAACAAATTTATAGATGTAATTCGTTGTTAAAATAAAAAATGATGCCATTCTATCCAAGATATTACAACAACGATTGTATAGGCCAGTTTATCGGTACGTGTCTTCACGGAGCCTCGACTTTCTGACCCAGTTACGGCTTCGCGTTCAAAAGCGGAAAAATATTGTGACATCATGATCAATAAAGTTCAGGCTACGATATACTACGTGGGTAGATTTGATTGTTTTTTTTCTTCAGTGTTATTCGAAAATTTATAAGTATAGAAAGTAGAATTGCGGGGTAGTATATCGCAGATATTACTACGAGTATTATGACATTCATGATCAAACTACAAATCATTAGCAGATAAATATTATAACGATGTCGTCATTGTTTGATTACTTTGATGATTATTAATAATTCAACGGTTGCAAATATAAAATAAAATATATACGGCACCTTGTATCCTTAACACTGCTGATTCATGCGAATTCATCAATACTATTAATCTGCGAACCCTATATATTGTATAACCTCGAATTTAATAAAATCTATCCTATTAATATCTTTTTCGCAAAAAGCGATACTGATAAAAAAAATCGCAGAAAATGCAGATAAAGTACGTTAACATCTGTAAATAATCTGCGAAAAGAAAATAATACTCAAATACATATTTTTAAATGAAAAAAATGAAAATAAATCTAGCTATATGGATAGTTTTGCAAAAAAGCTTAACTAAGTTACTCGCAAGGTAACAAACGCGATATTACTGTCGAAATAATCAAAAGTCCGCGTAACTAGTGCTATGTTCGCGTGCGATTCGCATAATGTCCCAAGTATTCTGCCGGTCAAAGAGAACGCGAAGAGAACGCCCTTTACCGCCGCTTACTTTGGAAGTCTTCGTATCCGCTCGTGCATAAATAAAGAATATCCTCAGTCGCCCACGACCATTTCTATCGCGATCTCTTCCTACCTTCAACTTCACTGCCTTCCCTAGCCGAACTCTCCCGCTGTTCCTCCTCGACGCCTTAAACTCTCTCGTCGGGTCTCGAGTTTCCACCCTCCGGGCGCCTCCGCTCTTAGAAACAATGAGGCTCCCAATCGCATTTGCTATTCCCCGGTTCCATCGTGCGAGCCGAGCCCACATCCTACTTCTTACCTCTCTACCCCTTCTCTAAGTCCGCGAAAGCGGTTCGCTCGCGAATCCTTTTACATTTTTATAAAGCAGCTTAATTCGCTGCCAAGACGAAATGGCACACTCGGCACTCGCACGAGGAATCGCGTCGTGCGGAACAGGACAAGGAAATTGGGAAGAAACGAGAAAGGCAGTTCCTTTAGTGAATTTAACCTCGATAAGGGATTTTGCAGATTTAATGATCGTTGATTCGTATGGTTTCGTCGTCAGCAATACAGTCAATTGCGAATAACAAAATGCATAAAGATAATTATCGTAAATCAATATTAACTGTATGGCCCAGTCGGAATAATTTTGGCCCAAATTTTTAAAAATGTCTAGACATGCACATCCATAATTAGGACATAAGATGTCTTTAAGATAATAGATCATTTCATCTCAAATTCAAAATTGTGCATTTTTAAAGGCTTTAAGTTTCAAGTCTACAATCTTCTCAGCAATAAAATATAATTTTAAAAAGTAAATAGATAACAAAATTATATTCTTTTCGCTTTCACATTTTTAAACTTTAACGAAACTCACATTGTAATTTTTTATTTAATAATAATTTTTACCGAATTCCTCAAATTTTTATGTAACTTTAGTTGGATGGGCACAAACGCAACTAACAGAAAGAGGAAGATACAATGGAATGGCATTCGGTAGGCGAATGAGGATATGATAAATCATAACCGATTAAGAATGTTAGCTACGGCGGAACGAAGAGAAAATCATCAGAGAATTTATTTCTCCGCAAAGAAATTATTACTGCTATTACTGAACGAACATGTATTTAACTGACCCGAGGTTAGGCATTTTCACGCCATAACGAGAATTTTACAGCTACAGAATTGTACAAATATACATTAGCACTTCGCACAAAGAAGATCCCACTTGCAGAATTTTCTTTCTATAAACGTTAAAAGTGGCTAATATGAAAAATCAAGTTCCAGTGAAATGAATTAATTTTCACATATAATATAGTTTATAATATGATGAACAAAAAAATGTTATATGTATACAAGGCTCAATAATGGATAATTTTTTAGAATTCCATGATGCTAATCAAAAGTACTCTATGAGCACAAATTTTATATCTTTGATGTACTACCATAGTTCAAAAACTTATTGAGTCTTATGTCTGTGTTATCTTTTATTCACCATATTATATGTGAAAACTAATTCACTTCATCGACCCAATTTTTTATACAATTGATGTGAGGCTCCTTTATTATCAATATTTTATTTGTAATCTTCGAATTTATATTGCTTTGCAGTGTAGCTCTGAATCTCGCATTATAACTTTATTATAATAACTTTCACTTGCCTAAGGCATTTTATTTATTCGCATCTCTGAAACTTAATTCGTGATTATTACATTTATTCCTCAATATCATATAATTACATATTTGATGCTATCAACGTTAGATAATTATATCCCTCAATATTAAACATCATCTACCTTTCGTCTCCTCGTGTAGTTCGCCGCGCCTGTACTAAAATGCTGATTAATATTAACCGTGTTACTCTCGCTGTTGTGATTAATACGACGTATCGATCGGCATTATCTCAGCACGTAATTAATTCGAGAGCGTACATGGGCTTACCGTAAGAGTTATTATAGTTAGAGTCTCGTGTCTAGGTCGTTTCTGATCTATGTATCACGCCTATTTTACATATATTTCACTATGGTTATCACGATCAGAAATCAACATAGGTAATTAAACTATCTTGTTCTATATTCTCAAGAAATGCTATTAATATTTCGTTTCATTAATGAATGATAAAATCATTTCAATAAATCATTTTATATTTGAAACAATTATAAATTTAACGCAAGAAATTCTCTTTTTTCTCTCGTATAAAAATGATTTAATGTTTCCCCAAGAAAATACTTTCATGATAGTTTTACGTAGGCTTGTGCATTCAATATAAGGAGCATCAGTTTGATATCACTCTCCAGTCGGATTTCTGCTGACGTTATACGCATTCCTTGCTCTATCGACAAGCGTCAAAGTGCATCCGGTCAATTCCTGTCGGTGGGTGCTGGCCTACGTCATAATGTTTCGGAGGTTCTCGGAGGCAAGCGCGCCGTGCTGCGCCGCGCCGCGCCAGTTCGGTTCGGCAGTCGCGGTTTTTGAAAGCTCTCTCGACGCAAAACAGACGGCGAGGTTGCACACGAGGTCCAGGCTATCCGCAACCGACAGCGCAGTAGAGACTGCGGTTACCAAACCGCAAGCTACTACCGCTCCAACGGTGGCGAAGGGTCAGCAGGGAACTAGCGGTCCAGCCAGAGCCAAGGCGCGCACCAGCGATGCTGTAAACCCTCTAACGAGCTTACTTCCCCGTAATATCTGAGCGTTTTAGTTCAACCCCGAAACGCGCTAAAGATAAATTTGTTTACGATTAATTCCTGACTCTGACGCGCCAGTCCAGGAATTTTCGCGAATTTTGCACAATAAAATTGAAAAGTTCTGTTTTTCTCGGCAAATTACACACAGACGTATTTTTTGCATATCTGGCAACATCCTTCTGTAAGAATAGAGATTTGCAATCCACTTGTGAAGGATTAATTCAAGCATAAAGATAAACGTGCATTCAATTTCATGTTTGTTCAACGCTTTAAGATAATTGGCGGAATAAGATATATGTCGCGGATTTGGAAATATACTTAATTCATTACTATGGGAGCCTTTATAAAACGATTTCTATATACGCAGTAAAAAATGATTAGTTGAATCAACTCAAATTGAGGTAAATCAATTCAATCTCAGAATTAAATATGACAAACTAACTGTCGAGTTGCGTCAAAAAATATTTTAATGTTCCTTTAATATTTTCCTTGTGTTATATATAAATAAACATTGAATTTAGTTTTATGAAATATTTATAAACTAAACTATTAACTAAACTATTATTGATAGTACTCGAACGTAATTGTATCGTCAATTAAAATAATTTTATGAGCATGATAAAATAAATCTGCAGTAGAATAAATTGATTTTAACATTTGATTGGACTATTCTACAAAGTAACGAGAGCAACAATAAATTGTTGATAGTAATGACTTTGAAGTAAACTCTACTTTGTTTTCGAGTGAAGTAAATTTAATAATTTATCTAATAGGATAATTCATTAATTTTTTTTATTTGATCCCGTTACTTTTGCAAAATAATTTAATTAATCAAAACTTTCTATCAGATAGATCGATTAATTCGTAGCCGCTGAAAAAAATGTTTGTCGCCACGATATAGCATGATTTGACCATTCGACTATCCTCACTTTATACAGATAGATGTCGAATCTCTCTTATTACGAGTATACGCGCTGTCTGTTGATAGTTGTTGACTTTGTGACTAAATTTTTGAGTATATTATATTACATTCATATGTGATTCGATTGTTATTCTTTTTGACTTGATTCGAGTTCACCTAACTTAAACTGCGCATTCTTGAGATTCAGTTTTTTATACCTTGAGTTTTTTTTTACATAATAAGTGATTTTAAAGCCCAACAATTGCATAAACGTAGTTTCACTAAAAACACTTTCTCACTTTAAATCAGAGCGAAGAACCGTCAATAATTTATTGAGTTCCTGAGTTACTTTTATTCCTGTTACTTTTACGTTACATTTATGTTCATTTACTATCAATGATTCAATCCACTTTGTAAATACGCTTATTACCACTCCATCATTAAATTACCTAAATCATTTGATGTACCTTTTTTCGTACGATTGATTTGATCATTCATGTAGACGCACAATTATTAATACACGTAGTTCAAATGATCTTTCCAGTAGTTGAATAAATGTCTAATATTATATTAATATACTTAACAGTTCAGATCAGTCACCTAATCTCTGACTTTGTGACTAAATTTTTGAGTATATTATATTACATTCATATGTGATTCGATTGTTATTCTTTTTGACTTGATTCGAGTTCACCTAACTTAAACTGCGCATTCTTGAGATTCAGTTTTTTATACCTTGAGTTTTTTTTACATAATAAGTGATTTTAAAGCCCAACAATTGCATAAACGTAGTTGAAGATGATTATAGTTGTAAGAATTAATCAATACAGTCAAATATATGAGGAAAATTTCGATTATGATTAGTCAATTCTTATAATTACAATCACTTACAACTACTACTCAATTACTCAATTGTAGAATGAGCTTAATCTCTCAATGTATAGCATTCACAATTTAAGTAACATAAATATAATATATCATTCTCTTACTTTAAAAGTGACATAACTAAAAAGATTAAAAATAAAAAATTATTAAATTGCTTCAATTCAGCGTGCAATTTGCTGAATCAAATATGTACATATACTTATAAATTGACACAAACATATCTAAGTACTAAAATCTGCTTTGACCAAATATAGAATTTCTTTTATTTAAATAGATAATTCTGATTCAAATTCATATTATTGTTAAAAAAAAATTAAGATTTTTAGAATAGGGAAAACATTATTTTTCAACAATAAGATTAAAAAAAAAACTATTTTTCGACTAAAAATTGATTGATCAAATAATATTGATAAAAAAAATATATTCTTAAAAACATCAAATGTCGTTTTTGTCAATTTATTTCACAATTCTTAAATATTATTCTTTTTAAGTTATGACGATTTTTTAATATCCTACAAAATTATAACAAATCTGGAACAATTAATCAAAATTGACATAATTCGAAATATCAACATCAGTTTATATTTATTTAGATCAACTAAATTTAAAACAATTCCATTTTTAAATTTAAAACAATCATCAAAACTGTCTTTTAACTTTAATTATTCTCTAAAACGATTCTTTTTATTTGCAAAAAGAAACACAACTTAAAATGTGTCATACATTTTATCAGTATTGCAACACTTGAAAACTTTATGCTTGATACTTTTTTCTTACTATAAAGAATAACAATGTATTAAACAGTAAAGTATAATTTAGATAATTATTTTGAAATATGTACGCGACTTGTACAGCTGTACCGTATACATTTCGCGACAGAGATGGTCGTAATGAAAAGATTAATAATTGTGTACGACATGAAACGCTTAAATTGTCGCGACGGAAATTCATCCTATTCCGCAAGTCAATAAATACGGAGAACGGCACGTGCACCGATTCATTTAAACGCTTTGACTTATATTTCCCTACGGCCATGGAAATTGGCCGTAGAATATTTACGGTATGGTTTCATCTGAATTTTCTTCCTTTTTTCTCGCGACATCCATCTAAGGAAAGCTCGCTTCATCAAGTCTCCTCGCGTAAGTGCGTGTGTCCGTGCGTGCGTAGACCACATAGTACCAACTCAACTTCGCGATCTCTCGAGTCGAGGAAAAAAAGATGCCCTTTTATCCTCGCACACTTACAAAGCCTGTCGTCGTCGATTGTAATAAAAAGGGGAAAAGTGGCTACGGGGGTGGCGGAAGAAGCGAAACGGAAAGGACGAAAAGGGGGGGTCGAGGGGAGTGGGTCGAAGTTGCTGGGCAAGGAACGCAATCGAGCGGGATTAAACCTTCTCGATTGCTTCCAACTTCGCGCGAGTTTTCTCCCTTTTCCCCTTCCGACCGCTCCCCCCCCCCCTCCCCAACCCCTCATGTCCCCTCTACCGCGTTTCGTTGCGGTGAAAAGACGACCGACGATGGTGTGCGGGGTCGAGCCGATTCCATCTATCCCCGATGCTCCTCGGGGTTAATTGGACATTTTTTATTGTCAATTTGTGATTGAGATCGCCAGGGGTCTTTGTCGCCTCGAGGTGGGAATAACGGTGAGACAGAGAGGCGAGGGAATAGAAGCGATCCTGAAATGGCGCTTTGTCGGCGAGCTCGCATTAGGCTACCCTTTGTACCTTATCGAGGTCCAAGGATATAGTCGCTCGTCTTGGGAAAGCTGTTCTGCGGGCGATTGTTCGGGAAGACCACAAGGCAAAATCTTCGATGATATCATCTCGCATTATTGCGAGAACAGTGATAGCTAATACACTCTAAGCGTGCATAATATTTTAAATTAACTTAAGCTATCGTTTTCCTATTATTTCAAAAGAACAAGTAACTCATAACGAAAATTATAAAAAAATTATAAAATAATAAACTCGATACATCATTAGTATCGGTTTCAAAATTAATAAATATTTGGAAAGTAAATATTAAAGATCGTGTCAACCTTGGCGCAAATTTTTCAATAATTCGAAACTCGAAATACGTGAACAAGAAATCGAGGTGAGAACGAGATAAGAGCGAAGGATAGTGAGAGAGGTAGACGCAGAACGAATGCGCTTGCTAGACCGGCATATTGCAACTAATAGACGGCCGAACGCAAGACGAAAGATGAGCGATGAAAGGCAGCGAGACAGGATCCCTAGCTAAATCGCGCGGACGCACAATGCGCGCCGCGGAAAAAGCTCTGAAATATTAAACGCGCAATTACCAGGCCTATTCAGAGAGATGCATCCCACGCGACGCGACACGCGCGTCGCGACGCACATATGTGCAGAGAGGCGAAGGGACGAAGAAGGATGCCATGCTGGTGGACAAAGGTAGAGGAAAGAGATGCGAAAACGCGTGCGGATAGGATGCATTCCTTCTCTTTTACCGCGCGTCGATTCAACGCAGTGAAAAGCGCGCTTGGCGAAGAGCTTTCGAGCTAGATGTGGAACTCGCGTAGCGGAAAAAATGGCGAGCTGCGCATAGTTATCCTCCCTTGTCTCATCTCCCTCCCTTCCTCCCTCTTTTTCTTTCTCTTTATTGCTATTTGCGTCGAGTCGCGTCATTGTTTCCGTTTTTTTGTTCACTGTAATCCATTGCGAAATGTTATTAAAATTGGCTGTTAACTATATTAGAAGATAGGATATGCGCCTTGCTATTAAATGACATACAAAGGATTTCTAAAAATTGCTACATTACGCTTACTCTTCAATTGTCTGCAATGGAGATCTTAATTGTAATGGACTATACGCGACGTACATATGTTCTAACTTATCTCGTTTTGATCCAGCTTCGCTTAGCACTTTCATTTAGAATTATTTAATCTACATAAAATGAGAGAGTAACCACTGAAATGTCCTACCAGATTTGATAATTTTAGATTTCATACGATTTGATTGACCAATGATTTCATCCGGTTACAAATAATTTTTTTGATCCAGGTTCTAAATAACCACTTTTTATATTATTTTTAAATCCAATGTATAAAAATCTATAATTTTTTTATGATTCCTTAAGGATGCGCCCAAAACATAAAACTCTGATCTAAAGAAAGGAACAAGAAAGGATAAGAACGGAGATAAATCTGTTTATAAAGATCTGTTTAAGCATTTCGTAAATCCGTCGGCAATCAAATACAGATTTCAAAGCAGCATTCTTACTAGGATATTTTCGGAACACCCGTTACATATGCGTATGCATACGCTCATAAGACAGAGGAGACGAGAGGTCGACGGCGCATCACGTATAGCTATACATTATCTAGCAGCCATTTCGGTGGCATCATGGCGTGGCCGTCCAGAGTTTACGGGCTGCTCCATCACGCGGAGCTTAGCTTATCTCAATGTGACACAACATATCTGAGGCTTCCGTCTCCCGTCGGCAGGAAAACTACTGTCAGCTGCGACAGGTGGTGGATTCGGAACAATTCGCGGTCAAAGTATACGCGGGCGTAGTAAGTGCGCGGTCGTTCGTTTTAGGAAGTTCCCTTGAAGATTAACTCGGCGATTTATCGCAAAGGGAAGGGCAGGTTCGGACAATGTAACTTCGGAAGCCGATCATTATTGCGACCATCGCAGTTATTTCGCTCGTTTGTAACTTGGCCACGGTAATTTAACAAATTATTCTCTTTAATTTTCGCAAAATATTCCCAATGTTGACTGTTTGAATCGAGGATTGCATAAGTGTAACATTATTTTTGTGATGTAGAAAATAAATATTGAACTAAAGTTACTATTACGTTGTATATTAATCCTGGTTAACAGAGTACATCAGTACAGATACCATACGTTAGCACATTTTTGGAAGCAATTTTGCAAGAAAAAGTTAAGAAAAGTGTTGACTAATATTTTCTATTAATATTATCCCGAAAACCCAGGTCACTTGAGATATTTTTATATTCTAGCAGCGAAAAAATATGAATTATAAAATATTGCTTTATATATATATATTATTTAACATATTTTCTTTTTTTAATAACTATTCTCATTCTATTGTATTATAAATTTTTAGATATGCAAATTCATCAAAATGACTTGCAATAAAAAAAGCGTCATATTAATTAAATCTTAATTTTTTTAAGAATACTGTCGTAATAAGTTTCTTAACATGATAATTTAATATTTGTTTGATTTATTTATCTTTTTCGGAAGATTGTAACTAAATCCATATCCATAATATTCCTAAATATTATAATAAATCAGAAAACAATTAATAGTATACAATATAAATATGTTGTTAATAATAGCAGTTTTAATTGAAATGTAAGGATACGTTAGATCGTTTACGTAAAAAAATCAGATGACTATTTCCGAGTCCATCTTGGAAACAGTAAATTGATATTAATCTGACACGAGTCAGTCAGTATACGAGTATCTGACATATCAGTGTACGTTTGTGGCAGATTAAAATCGCTTTACGAGTTGTATCCGTATATCCGTATATCAGAAGTACATTTTGCTAATAGTGGCGAAAGTGATATTCTTCGTATTCCAAGCGTGACCCTGAAGCGACGTATTTTTTTCTGAGGAACACATAAACTCCCCCGGGAAGCTCGCAATCATAAACGCACTCGAATAGCACAAATAGCGTGAACAATCTCTGCTCGAGTCTGGGGAGACCTTCGGGGACGAGGAAAGACATTGCACAGAGTATAGAGACGCCACTTACGCCACGCAAACATTCCACCTCCGGTTCACGTCATCCTCCTTTCTTCGTGTTTTTCTCGCCCGTATAGCCGGAAGATCAGCGAACGAAAAGGAAAGTAGGCGCGGAAGGAGAAAAGGCTTCGGCGGAAGGTTACGTGAAGGACAAGGGGATGGGTTCCTCGGAGTCAGCCTGTGTCCACAAGATGCTACGTGGAAGTGAGAGGACAGGGGAAATTGTCGTAGGGTACACAGCCGCCATAACCGACGAGTCGTTGCGCTGAATGACCCGAGCGCGTATAAAATGCATGGGATTTCACTCTAATGCCGACCAGGGAGTTTGCCCGGGAGCATATTTAGCTCTGCACAGATGTATGTAACAGGTCCCTTTTGAGCCAAGGGACGCAAGCACGAGATGGGACCAGGACTGGCCAAAGGATATGCACACATCTGTAATCCTTGCTCCGGTCAGAATTACGAATAGGCCTCGTGGGAGAACCCTTCAATGACGTCGGTCGATCCCTTAACACTCAACCCCGTTGACGACTCTTGTGTCACTTACGTACGACGTGCCGTTGTGCAAATTTATGTATTCCAAAGTTATTGCATTTCTTTTTCAACCTCGTATCTTAGCTAATTATTTCAACAATTTCTTAGAGTTTTCTTTTACATATTCATTGCGCATTCTAAAGAAGTTCTTTACCCTTAATATTTCACGATTCTTCATTCTTTCATTATTCCAAACTGATTAAATTTTGTGAAATGACCTTCCGCATAGCGTGGTAGGTATAATTGGAGCACAGTATAATTAAAGAATTATAACAAAAAAATCTTCTCTGCAGTTAACTTTAAATTGCAATGATATTGCTCTAGTGCAATTACCTTCGTGAAAATTAAAAAAAATATTGCAATCAACTACGAGAGAATATAACATAAGCTGTAATTTAAATATTTATGAAATTTGCTGATTTTACTACATAATATGCTAAATATTTTTTATTCATTCTTAAAGTTACACTACAAAGTTAATCTTTAACTGGTTGGATTTATATCCACAAAAGAACTGAATACAATAGAATAACTAATTATTTTAAATCCCCTAGAATTAAAAGTTTTGATTTAATTGTACTGGAAGAGCGTCTCAACCAAGCATACAATGTTTATGATCTAATCTATAATCTGTTACTTAATCTACTATCTAATCTATATTTTATGTGCTCTTCTTTATCTGTTCTTTTAACTATACACCTTAATCTTTTTGTCATTCTTTTTAGATATTTGTTGTATATAAATCGTAAACGTAGCCGAGTTTTCGATAGTTTGAGGAAAAAGGATATCGTTTCGCGATGTTTCGAAAAAGTTATTTCCGCAACGTGTAAGTTCCACGATTCGGATTGCACGCGCGTGCTCATTGGAGAAGAAGAACGAAGGCGTCACGGGGGACGACAAGCCGGAGGGTTTCACGAGGCAAAGTCAAACAAATCATATAAGATAACATTAAAGTACGACGACGCGGCGCGGCGGAGAGGAGGCTGTCGCGCGATCGGGGATTGCTGCGTATCAACGATATACTTGGCGCCCCGTTCGATTCGAGTGAGTGGATATCTCTCACTCAACGGACAAAACAAAACGAGTTTGTGAAAGAAGGAGTGTGCGGTATGACTGTAAGGGTACGTAGGTAGAGATATTGCTATGGTGGACAAAGAGAAGGGAAGACAGAAGAAGAGAAAGAAGGAGAAAAGAGAGAGAAAGAGAAACGAGCGAAGGGAAAACTGAACACCCTGGGGAGCCGACAGCTCGTTACGCGAGACATGGTGCAACTATCCCAGCTTTTCCACCCTCCTTTCCTAGATTTTCTCTTCTTTCCGCATCTATCTTCCTTTCTCTATCTCTCTTCCGTCTCTTTCTTTATTCTTACTCTTCTTGTCGGTATCTCTCTTCTTCCTTTTCGTTTTCTCCATCTTTTCCTCCCTCTTCTTTGCATCTCTATTTCTTCTTTCTTTCGCGGTGCCTCTCGCATTCACAGCGATTGAAGTAATATCCTTCGCGTATGTATACATATATACAACGTCTGCGTATATATATATATATATATATATTACTACTCAGTAACAAGTGGGTATTATACCAGGGGTTGGCGAAGCCATTACTGTCCCGAACAGTCGCCCGACTAAGGGGACGACGCCACACCATCGATGGCTAGCGCGGTTTATGCGTTGCACTAGTTATCCGTCCCTTATCCTCGAGCTTGCTATAGTTTTCCAGATCGTGGTTACGACGGGTTATCGTGTTGTACTATCACCGAACGAGAACCTTCCCTGCTTACCTGAATTATGTTATAGTTCAACTCTCACATTTAAACACACTGAGCACACTCATGACGTTTGCGTTCGTAAGATCAATGAAATAGATCAAATAAATTGCACCAAACAGATATATTTTTAAAAGCTGCTATTTATGCTGCCACAAATTAATTCGTTTTAAGGATTTTAATGTTATTTCTAATATTAATATTGAATTTTGTTATTATCTCAATCTTGTTTTACCTCAAAAAAAAAATACTTTTAAAATAGATTTAGCAATCAAAATATTAATTTATCTACAGCAAATTTTTTAAAAAATTTCAACTCCTTTATTACCAAATTTCTAAATGCTAACGAAATATTTTGTTTACTTAGCATTTAATATATATCAAGTGTATATGCAGCATTTGACACTGTGATATTTTCTCTCAGATATAAGCGACATTTATTTTTGAATGTTAATTTCCTGCAAAAAAAGAGAAAGATTATATGATGTATCCTTGATTAAAAATGGATCTCTAGTTGCCGCGAGCAGGTCTGTGCCTTCAATTCGTTTCCTTGGCTACGAAACTTTCAGACAATTATCTGAAGTACTCCTCGCATTTTCCCAAAAAGCGTAAAATCCTTGCCGGAGTCTTTTTTCGTGCGTTCACCGTAAAGGAGCGCAGCAAAGGACTGAAGCAAAGGAGCGGCGTAAAGAGAGTAGAAGGGGGTAGAGGGGCTCGGTAATGACTGTCGCTACTTTTCCGCCGTGTCGGAAGAGCATTGCGCCATTTCCGTCAGACCGGAAGTGCGGTAACAAAGCGCTTCCGGCATGCGGTCTCAAGGAGGTTGTTACGACGAGCGCGGGAGCACTCGGTGACATTTCAATGAACTTTGCGGTGAGTACCGTTCTCCTAAAGTTCAGCGGGTCTAACGTAGTAACGTGCGTTTCGGGTGTTGACGAACCGGCGGTATTAAGTGTCCTATTGTGTGCCCTCGCGAGTGATATTAACTTGACTTCCAGGCGAAGCGGAATCGCATCGTGTGTAGCCGAGCAAAATCGCGGACTATTAACCTCATTCTTATAACAAGAAGAGCATTCGTTAGTTGAACGTGCTACAGTCGAGTGCTTAGAATCGAGCAGACTTGTTTCCAGACTATACGCGTTATACTCGACGCGACGTATACGTGATTACAGATCACAAATTGTTGAGATTCATATTCAGATCCCTACTCAAGGAACAATAAATATGAAATTTATTTTATCGATTTTCTGAAATTACACGTTTGCAAGTAGATATTAATGCGTGTACGCGACATTAATAGGTGTATCTGCGCACGAATATAAAATAGAGCCTCTGTAATATATTTACGGTAAGTTGCCGTATATCACGGAATCGCGCCAACACGTGCGAGTGGAAAATAATTTCCTGGCATAGTTTCCGATCTCGAAGCGTGCATTGGCACAATTTATTCAAATCTTTGCAACGCGAAGATGTAAAATAAAAATGATGCTTGGGGAAAAGCTGGCGTTATTTTATGAAAATTACATCTCTCGTTTCATATCCGGCTCCCAAAACGTTGAAGCTGTATACGTATGTTGCACTCGTTACAAACATTACATGTAACGTACAATGCCAGTTGTATTATTTCGAGCATCATATGCATTCTCATATTAGCTTGTATAACCTGCAGAATAAATGTCGTATATTACATTCAGAAAGTTTGGAAATTTGAAAATATTAGTTCCAGAAACTTCGATTATGAAGTCATCAATTGAATCATGTCGCGAGAGTTCGAATTATTCGATCTATACTAAAATAGTCTTATTATTCGTGACCCAGATTTTAAATCTAAGTTTCCTCTATCTCTAATAAATCAAAATTCATTACCCTATTTATGAGCATAAATTTTTAGTATAATGTTTATCACGTCATCTTAAACGATGCTATATTAAGGATTATTCGGCAGATCTTTATGTCATAATTTTTCATATTTAAAATAATCTTTATAATACCAATGATTGATTTTTATGTCGTAACGATCGTTTTACCTTATGACATAAATTTTAAACTTTAAGTCTTAAGGTAAAAAGATATACAAATCAGATTAATTTTATAGTGAAAGAAATAAATTTAAAACCCCATCAGAGAACGAAAATTAATCATCATACACAGAATAAAAGATATATATGTAGGTTACTATCTCCGATATTAAATTGTCTTGAGGCTTTGTCGAGTTATCTCCGCTTTATATTATTTGTGAGAATATTTTATTTCTCACAGCCAAAGTTCCGAAGTTGGGATTCAAAATTTTGGCACTGAAACATTCTGCGTTTGTGATAGATGAGATTTAGTTGGAACTTCCAAGCAAGGTTGTCATACGCAACATAAAAGTGACGTTTGTCCTGATTTCAAGTCTGCACCAAAACGTTCTATTTCTCACAATTCAAAATTTGTTTTCCCGATTCTGGCAAATGTTTCTCAGCCCGAGATTGCCAGACACCTTATTCTCAGATTGTCGAGACGCGTGATTACCGACGACATTCGCAGGTCGTAATTTCAGCCACACGCGCGTCGTAAATTATGTCTCTTCGGGTTCTGTCACCCAAATAAAACGCTGAAAGGGTCAGTCAAGAGGGATTTGTGAGTGAAGAAGCTGGCACGTACGTGTTATAAAAACATATAAAATGCAATGGTAGACAAAAGTTGCGAAAATAACAGTAGGATAGATACAGAATACAACAGAAGAATAGCAACAGAATGAGAGTTGAAGAGGAGCAGGAGAAGGAGAGAGAATGTGTCACCGGAAGAAGAGAAAGGATACAATTAAAATTAGCGCAATTCAGTCGCTCGCCGGTAATTCGCATGCCTGACATTTACATTATTAAGTCGCGCAAATTTCTCTCGTCACTCTATCCTTATCACTTTTGTATGCGTGCACTCGTACAACTATTCTATCCTGCTTGTCCTATCAGTTATTTCGCGTTTTCCACCTACCGTTATATGCTTTCCGCGCGTTTTCTCGGCGCGACTGAAGCCGTTGCCACGATTATCGTCGCCGGCAAGGAAGTAATCCCAGGTTTCGAAGCGAATTACGTTTAATTACTCTTATTGCTAGAGTCAGTCGGCTTTATTATTCCCTCTTCAATCACGTCCTCTGAACGCGTCGTCATTTGACTTTTTAAGCTGTTCCGCCCGCGCCCTACGTCGACTCTGCCGACGCGTTTCCACATTCGTGCTTTTTCTATGCGTGGCAAAAACACCGCATTCCAAATGAACGTGCGAGCAAAGCTACGAGTAATTCTCGTTAACCCGCTATTTCATGCCACGTCGTAGGCCGAAAGGATTGGTATTATAAACGTCACCGTCAACTCGCTCGCAAATGGATGAACCATTTCAATTCTTCATGTTAGAATCGTTTCCGATAATGTCCGTAATGGTGATTTTCAGAAACGCTTCGTTTATGTCACTTTGTTATAATAATATATTTCTATCAATAATATTATTTTAATATAAATTTTAATATAAAAAAAGTTACTTTTATTTAATTGTTATTCGTTATATTCATCATCTTGCGTCGTGCAACTATATTATTAATCTTTAAGATCCATTTTCATAATATATGGCTACCTAAATATATCAAGAGATTCATCACTCAACGGAATTAATTTTGTGATAATCTTTAATCTTTAGGTAGCCGGCCATATATTGTGGAAACGGGCCTAAGTGAATAGGAATAACCACAGCATATTTTTCTTAAAAACTTATATTGGAAAGAGAAATGACAAGTATTGTCCAGATACTCAAAAGCTTTAAAATTCATTATTTTTACATTCCCATCTTCTAAGGCATAATTAAATTTAATCATAACATAATATAATCAAAGTAAAAAATATAAAACTAAAATTTTTTAAAATATTCTCTGAACAGCCCACATATCAATTTGTCATATTTTTGTCAACTCCTTTACTTACATAAGGATTAAATAATACATACCATATATGATACATGTAGAAAGAGAAATTCAAATTATAATAATGCAATAAAATAATATCAATAAAAACAAACAAATTTTTCTTACCTTTGGGTGTGTTCTCCTAGGAAATGCTACCTTAGGGTCGATCTAAAACAAAGAAACATCGAAAATATTATATAACCTACTAAAATATAAAAAAATATTAAAATATAATTAATATAGAAAAATGTCATGAAGTAACGTATATAAAAATTTATATATATTAACTTGTTTAAGTTTCTCGATGATAAATCTCAAACTGCCTCGAAAGCTCTGAGTTCCACTGAGGATATAACCACGAAAAGAACATTATGCGCCACATGCGAATTCAAACTCGGAGACAAATCTTGTTCACCTGCAAGTTTTGTAGGAGAAAGGGAGGCAAAGGGAAGAAACAAATATGAAAATACGGCAAACAGAAGAAACAATATGAAAATAGGTATTACACGCAAACGCAGTGGGAAAACGTGCAAAAGAGAAGAAACAAGAATAAGCGAACAAAAGGGGAAGCTCTCGGAGGACTATTTTCCCAGTTGAAATCCCCATTACAATTAATTACATAGTAATAAAGAGTAGGTGCTCGAGAATTCCTGCCCGAACCGACTAACCGAAACCTCGGCTTCTGCCGCTACTGCCGCCGCCTTTTTTTACTTCGTGGACGATCCCGAGGGGCATGAACAAACCCACTAAGTTGAACATAAGAGCACCTTACGTTTTGCGCTTTACTAAAAAGGTTGAAACTGTTCTGACCGCTCAACGAAACCACAGAATTTCCGGTGCGACAGATGCATAAATTCTAACGCGATGGATCGATTCACTTAGACGTGTCTATTGTTTCTTTAAAACCGACAAATCTTTAATACCAACAAATCTTTAAAACTAATATCTTCCTTTAAAGATTATGAAATGGATTTGATTTGGATCATCAAAAATATCATAATAATATAAACTAAATTTATATTATATTATATTATATTAATATTACATTATTTGTATTATTAGCATTATTGTGCGCATCATTGTATACTTGCATTACTTACAGTATTATGAGATAAACAACATCATGAATATTAAGCTCATGGAAATCCGCAGGAGTATTTATTATTAATACTAGAATCTGGAAATACCATCCTACTACTTAAACGCGGTGAAGGGATCAGCTGATTCTGCCAGTTGTTGTAATGCTAAATGAAACAACGTCTCTTGTCTTTCTCCTTCTCTCTCTCTCTCTCTCTCTCTCTCTCTCTCTCTCTCTCTCTCTCGACGTACGACGACGACGACGTACGGTACGGAGNGTAG
>NW_012130095.1:310511-325886 GCF_000143395.1 Atta cephalotes
TACGTACGTACGTACGTACGTACGTACGTACGTACGTACGTTACGTTACGTACGTTACGTACGTTACGTTACGTTACGTACTACTACTACTACTACTCTCTCTCTCTCTCTCTCTCTCTCTCTCTCTCTCTCTCTCTCTCTCTCTCTCTCTCTCTCTCTCTCTCTCTCTCTCTCCGCATTCTCAATGCATATTCAGTGCTAAACGTGACTACTTAGTTTTGAATTTCATCATGCTATGTTGTCATCGTTTGGCCGTACTAGAAACCTATTTCATAATAGAGGTTCTTTCTAAATGTAAAATATATTTATAGAAAAGAAAAAAATTAATAAATATACCGCACATTCAACAAAAATATTAAAATAAATTAAATATAAGAAATTCTGATTATCGATGTAATATTAATGCAAATCACTCTTTATAGGAATTTGATTTACATATGACAATGTAAACATAAAATACTCTATTTTAAATCAGCAATGCAACAACTACGTGGTAATTTTCTAGAAATTTTCAAAATGGTCCTACCACACCGCAGTTCGCGGAAACTTACTCATGCAAGCTATAAAATTTTGACTGGACGAGGAGTCACTACAGAAAGAGATTCGATTTCGGAGATGATATTCATCAGGAGAGACAGATGCATAGTCTCGACCTGCAGACGGAGGGGTTCCCAAGGCCTATCTCCCGATCATAGACAAGCTATTATATAAAGGCTTGAGTAGTCACATCTAATCAGTCATATGCAGTGAGTCTTTCTGGCGTGTTTATCGATTACTTTCCAACTTTCTTGTTCTTGGAATTAACGCTTTAATGTTACATTTTTCCATTTGTCTCAAAAAATTGTTAATTAAAAAACAAAAAATGACTCACTGTATCTGATGCTGACTGGTCAACATTATCAGGAATCGGTTCTTCTTGAATTATTTTTATAGTAATGTTTGCGTATGGTGCTGTGAGCATGATGAGCATCCTTATATTTTTTGGATAATTAATTATAATTGTAAAATTATTTGATAAATTAGTTCTCCATATTCTATTTTACGATATTTCCTACTTTTTTCTTTTTTCTTTTTCCTTTTTCTTTCACTCTTTTTGATTTTAATTCCGATATTCTCGATGTAGAAGGAATTCACTATAACGGGATAACTTTTATTCACAGTTTTTATATATGTTAGTTTATGTTGTCTCTGAGAGGAAGGCTCAAAAGTGAACCGAAACATGTAAGCGCGTTTTAGTGAATAAAAAAGTTTCACACTTCATAGATATATTATTTGCGTGACGTTTTCTGCGCTTGATTCCTATTGTCCGTATCCTTTCGAGTTTTATAAAATTTTGATTCTTTTGTTTTACACTGGGCATTTTCGTGAGACAACGATCTCGATTATTATTAGATTAGCGTGTGGTTTTTGGCGCGCTTGTAAGTTGTTTAGTTTTAAGAGCGTCATTACTATAAAAAAAGTATATTTTGTAAAAACCGAGAGAATGAGTTTTTACAATTATTCTCTAGCACCAGGCTTCCTCGAAACAGAGAGCGACCGACACCCCGGGCGGTGGAAGCCACAAACGTGGTAATGACAAGCAAGGGAACCCACTCGCCGCCATCACTACCACCAGACACCGTCACCGTCATCATCCACCCCTACGCAACGTGGCACAGGGTTCTCTCTATCTATCTCTCTTCCCGTACTCAGAAACCACTCCCGTTTGCATAATCCCCTACGGCGAAGTTCACACCGGTCGCTCGCACGCTCCCGGACAAGAGAAGTGTCTCGACATCGACGGCGACGACGACGACGACGACGACGACGACGACGACGAGAGACGTGAGACGAGAGAAAGTCTTCCCGCCGTTCTTTCACTTTGGTAATACCTCTTCTTCTGATCTCGTCTTCCGATATAAGGGAAAAGCAGGCGGGGATGAAGGAAGTGCCTCTCAAACTTCACTACTGCACCCGTAGGAGCTATTTGCAACGGATTTCGTAATACACGTCCTCCGTCGTGAGAATACGAAGTTGCGAGCTATGACTATGGTCTGGATACATATACATATTGAAAAATTGGAATAACCGATGATATTCCTATTTCATAGACGCAAGACTAAACAAAACGGAAAAGTTTAGTTACTAGTCAAAAATTAATCTCTTTGTAATATTAAATATAAATTATTACAGGTTTTATCATTTATTTCTCACAACTTTATTCCTTTGCAATATTAACGTTTAATTAAATTTCTGTAGTCAGTTTGATTCGGTTATTCTGAATCGATTTTATGCTTGTATTTGACATATTTAAAAAATTTAATGTTTAATTTTAATTCAAGATCTTTTCCTTGTGAAATAAATTGCATTGTAAAATAATAATAAACACCAAAGAGATATTAACTGCTTTTCTCTATCTGATGTAATAGACGTCAATGAGACGCAATTCGTGGTCGTTCAGTCGATCAACGTAAGATTTTTCGATGTCTCATTCATTCGATTCGTCTCATCGAACAATGGTTTCGCGAGGGCAGAACAGAGAGTTGGTAACAAGGAGATAGAAACTGAAACGAAGAGCGAAGAAGACAGAAAAACATGTAGAGGCGCGAAGACACAAGTGTGAGAAAGAGAACGTTACTAGGAACGGAGAGGTAGCATTACCGAGAAAAATCGAGAGGCTCGAAGCCATTTTCGCAAACATAACCCAGTTACCCGATATCTCGCGAAATGATCGGCCGCCAACCGTCGTTGTCGTCATCGTCGTCGTCGTCGTCGTCGTTGTCGAAGACGATAGAAATTCAATCTGGTTGGCACGCCTGGAAATTGGAAGAGCCACCTACCCCTAGATGCTTCTACCCTGAAGCGGCGCGGTAGAAAGGAGAACCTCGAGTCGGATCGGGAGCATTTGGAAAAGTAATTCACGACGCCATTCTTCGCGACCCCCGTTCACCTCTTTGCCACCATCCCCTCGTCGCGACCGTAAGCGGTGGTCTCGCACCGAAACCTCAATCCCCCGCTCCTCGCCTCATTTCTTCCAGGGCAAACTGTGCATCCGCGGATAACGCGAACGAGAAATTTCACAGGCGAACTCGCACTAATTCCGTAGGAATTCGAATGCTGGTTAAACTGTTATACGAGGTATGTGGTCGTGCGCGCCCATATCAAAGACAGAAGAGACGTATAATGTTAAAGTTTCAATTATAACGCCGAGAACGAATGATTTCTGGCTCGAATTACGAGCAACTTCACCAAATTCCAAAGCCGACGGACACACAAATCATTCGAAAGCAATGAATATCTATTTTTGAAAATTCTGCTAATGTACGGATCTATTTTTACATGTAATAGCAACTTAACGTTTAATCCTAATCGATATTTGCAGGTGCAGTAGACCCGGACATTTTCTTCAATTGCTTTGTGAAAAATTGTTTACAACAAATAGTTTTTTACAATAACGCTTAATTTTAAATTACATGATCTTATCCCGACAATATTTTTCACAATAAATTAAATGATTTCTTAGATGCTTAGATTAACATCAAAAAAAATTATTAATATCATTCTAAAATTATCAGCATCAAAAATTATTAAATTACTTATTAATTTAATGTATAATATTACTACTCTAGTTCTGTTTATGATTGCGTTTAAGACTAAGAAAGATTTCAACGGTTTGCAGAATTGAATAAGTATATAAATTTACTCTGAAATATTTAAGAACTAAGATCCACTTTGATCGAAAATAGATTTATTTTTCTTAATTGATTTATTCTCGTCGATCTAACACGAATTAATTATTATTCAAATTGTGATCTTTAAAATTACGAAAAAAGTCGTTTAATTACATTAAGCAAAGATACATTAATTAAAATGAACACTGGATTCGCGAATGTGAGTTAATAAAATTTCAGAGCGAATACCAATTAGGATTAAATCGAACAGCAATTACGACAATAATGTTCTTGATAATATCTTCAGAATTTAAGTGGCTGTTGCCATCATTATTTCAATGAAATAAAAAGCAGCTTTTCCTTAATACCAAAGATAAATCATAAGAAAAGAAATTTCTTTTAATTATCTCCTTGCCGAACACTCTTTATAGCGACAAAATTCTCTATTTATCCACCGCGTAGTTTCTATTTCTACGGCGGCGCGACTTTACCATTGACTCGTTAGCTATTTAAACAGAGAGCGCGTTTATAATTTATTTCTACTCCGAATTTCCGTCTCTGTTCGGACAACATCGAACTCGCGCAGAGAGGCGGCCAGTCTCGTTGCTGATAGATACAACGTAGAATTCATCAGCGATGTCATATTTGGTGATGTGTGGGGTTTTGGGAGGGGGGGGGAGGGGAGACGAGAATTATTATTAAATTTCGGAGAGAGACCGTCGCGATTCATTTCTATCCTCAGCATCGATGATAACGGTGCGATATCGTTTGCCCGCCTCAAATACCTGGTTAATTCGCTCGGCAAATTAAAGGCAAATACGCGACCGCGATTTTGCAACTGATCATTTCCACCGTGCCGAACTTGCCGTCGCTTTTTCCCGTTTCCTTCCCATTATCTCATCGTCGATCGTCATCATTGTGAGAACAGAGACATTATCTAAGTACATCCATGGGAAAAAGATAGTTAGTCTTCTCTTTGTTAATGTTCATTGAAGGATAAATTGTTCTTACAATTTTATTAAGATTCGAATACACTTTGATGGAAATAAATATCAACATTCTTCTACAAAAAACTCACACATTATCTATTATTATCATATTCTTTTGACAAAAACACACACATATACAAAATACTGATAGGATTTAATAAAAATTATATACAAATTTAATTTAATTTAATTTAATTTAATTTATGATTTTGTCAGCAATGTTTTTCGCGTTACTCACAATCAGATTTGAACGAAATGACGGCTTTTGTTATTCGCGCGCTTTTTTCATAGTTCCACAATGACAGAACATCGTCGTTTCATTCTTATTTTTGTTCATCTCATCCCTCATCTACTTTTACCTCGATGAGTATTCTCTGAAAATGTGATTATACAGAAAATTTATCGCTAACACACGTCGAGCCTGTATCTCATCTGTTAATGATGAGTTTTAATATGATTTTAAACAAATTGTCAAACACTTTAAAAACAATGATCAATTTTTCTGAAATAATACTAGAATGGCGTAATCTATTTAACTTTAATACTTTTAGTATTAAATATCCTATGTTGTACTTTGCAATCTACATAGTTGTGGGAAGAGAATAATAATCTTTTTTTCTATCTCAGAGCTTTTTCATTTCCAATGTGAAGCGCTGTAAAATGCAATGCAAAGTTTTTATGTGAGTTTTCAAGAACTCTATAATAATCACAAAAAAAATTATAAATCTAAAAATATAATAGAAATAAGACATTTACTTACGCACTGTTTACACATTGAGAATTTTTAATAAATGGATAATACTTAAAGAAGAGTAAAGTTATATCGCACTGATGCACACAAACAAAAAATTTAATTAAGTCTTTACTTATTTTTGAGTTTAGATTCAATATAGAATATTTAATTGAAGCTGAAAATCTGTAATACAATTATTAATGCTAGGTCTGTAAAACCTATTTAATTTATATTATTAATTAAAAGATATTAATTAATTTCTAGAAATGCGGAAATGTCACAACTTATATAAAAAAAATTAATACCAATATTAATACTAATATTAACATCATTTATTTTAATAATAATAATTCAAATTTGCAGAAAAATTTGTAATATGAAAAATATAATTGAAAAATTTCTATAGACTCACGGCAGCTCCGGAGGATTAAAAAAACAAAAAGGAGGCTCGTCCGGGATTTGAACCCAGGATCTGTTGCAACCGAAGTGAGAGGTTCGCATTCAATTCCCGCATTTTCGCATTCAAATCCCGGACGAGCCCCTTTTATGTTTTTTTAAGGATATTTTGTGTATACAGTATCAGCTACAAATATCAATCAAATAGTCAACCAAAAATTGTTAATATCAGCTAATATTATTCAATAAATTTTGACGATGTTAATCTGTGAAGTCAACTGCAAAAAGTAAAACAACAAATAAATTGGCTTATAATAGTTTTATGCAGCAAGATGACCACATTTCTCTACAATTTTAGATCAATAACTTTTAAATTAATGAATGGATCTAAATAAACTTTTGCACAAATATTTATTGTAGTATTTTATTAGTATATACAAGGTAAACCATTTTAATTAATACACGCAAATATCTCAAAAAGTAGAATATGTATTTCAAAGTTTAAAAAAAATGTATTAGATATTTGTTTCAAGAGGGAAAGAAGATAATGTTCTTGATTGAGGAGATGTCCTTAAGGTTAAGATTACAAAATTTTTTTTAATCGAACGTTCATTTTTTGCATATTTTTGTATATTTTTGTAGCTTATTTCGAGAACTTTTTAAAACGTTAATAAATAATTTTTGGTTAAATAAATTTTGAGTTATGAGTTGTAAGTTATAGTACTGCTGGCATTTACATTATCCCATATTTAAAACCTTTCAAATGTTATTTATGACTTTAATAACATTTATCAAGATCAAGTCTTTGGAGATTGTTTCTTTTATTTTCATTTTTACGCTAAAAACTGCTCATCGCAATTGCACTTGAACCTAAGCTTTCTTATCACTCTTTTGTGATTGGAAACATTTTCCACTACAGAAAATTTATAGTGTAAAAATTAAAATAAAAGAAATAATCTCTAAAGGCCTTGACCTTAATGAATGTTATCAAGGTCATGATTCCGAACAATATTTAAAAGTTTTAGCCGTCAATTGGATTGGAATCACCTGAATAACGTAATGCCGCTAATAATAATATAGTTTTTAATCATCATATTTTGAAATTTACTTAACGAAACAGTACTTTATTATAGCATTATAATTGGAAAGCTTTTGAAATAAGCTATAAGAATATGGAATAAAAAATTGGGATTTTTATTTGAAAAATTTTATATAACCTCGATCTAACAAACATCTCAAAGTCAACTAAGATCACTACCTTCTTTCCTCCTTGAAATCATAAAATTTTTGTCTGAAACATTTTTTCTTTAATTTCTACTTTTCGAGATATTCGCATGCACTGATTAAAATATATCCTGTGTATAAAAAAATTTAGAGATTGTTCTTACATGTTTTTAGAGTCGAGTCACTAAAATAATCCAAAGCTGTAAGGATTTTAATTTGCAACAAATTTATTTAATATACCTATTATCAAAATATTAGGAATTTAACAAAATTTGAAATAGATATTAAATAAATTCATTGCAAATTAAAATCTTTATAATCCTTCAGTGACTGGAATTTGGATTTCATTATAAGTATCTGAAAGTATGTAAAGACAATCTCTAAAATTTTTATTAAGTTTCTAATATTTAGAAATAGTTCATAAAATATCCTGTATCCTTAATAAAATATCCTATATTAAATTCGAGTTCAAAGATAAGTAAAAACTAAAACCTTTATACTTGTGAGCCTTGCAACACAACTTTATTTCTCTTTAAATATATTATCCGTTTATCTTAAAACTTTTAAAAATGTCTGAGCATTAAAGTATAAATATTACACCTTTTGATTATTATTTTTTTGCGGTTATTATAGAGTTCTTGAAAATTATATGAAAATTTGCATCGCGCCGTACAGCTTCACATTAAATAGAAAAAAACATGAGAAACTATTATTCTTTTTATACAATTGCGCGGATTGCAAAGCGTAGGCAAGTGCGACTGTACGCTATATACTGGCGGTCAGTTATTACGCGCGACTGAGCGATTGCTTTTAATATTCGCGCCAGCTGCGTACTAAGGTACCCTTTGCGACATACTCTCCAAGATGTATAGGCCGATAAAAATGGACTACCACTTCGATCCAACGCTCATTACTTTTCGCGCTCGACAAATACGTCGTTATCGCGATTGGGGCGAAGCGAGGTCCGGAAAATCTTTACGCCAATGGAAATCCATCTCGCTTGACGACGAAAGAGGTTCGCTTAATGCGATTTCATCATTCGGTTGCGCGATTTGAAATTTTTAATGGAATATGCATCGAAAACATAAAAGAAACGCTGATATTAATGAAGATTAGCTTAAATATATTTTCGTTTATTGGAAAATTTGCGCAATAATTTTAATAAATTAACACTAAGCAATATGCATCTAAGCTGTATTAAGCTGAATTTATTTTATATCTTTAAAAAGAAATGACAAAAATTTACCGAGATAGTCAAGTTGCAATTCATCTTTTATTAGTTAAATAAAATACTGTTTTGCTTTCAAGATATGTTGATTTCTGTTTTAAATATTCTGCAAATATTTTATTCCAAGTTTTCAAACGGTAGACGTTTGTTGCGTTTCTATATAGTCGAGCTCACGATTCTTCGGAGTTTTAATAACAACGCTTGTCAGTAGTCTTCTCGACAGCGTCACCGACATTCGGTGCCAGCCAATATCACGGTGTACCTTTAACGGCTGCCATCTGGATGGCTCTTTACACCGACAGCAATAGAAAGAGATATGAAAGCAAGTAAATAATGATTAAAAGTTACAGAGAAAGTTACGGCGAATAAAAGACTAAGAAAATATTTAGTTATGCCGATGCAGAATACGTTGTTATACCAAGTATATGTATTATATATAATTATTTACCAGAGTAACATTTACTACTAACTTTAACATTTGCTACTAAAAAAGAAAATAATTCAGTCGACAAAAAAATATAATGTAATATTTAAGATATTTTAAATGTTTTGAGAGTCTCTGTGATAAAAATAAGATTAAAATAAGATTTTGAAGTAAAAACTAAATATATTACATTACAGAATTAATCCTTAAATGCCTTTTCTTTTGGATATGACATATATGTATACCCAGCTTTTCTTTTCCAATACTTTTTCTATTGCTTATAACATTTTTTTATTAATAAAGATTTACTTGATATCGTTATATTTCTTAATATCTAGCGATTGAAAATATAAAGTTGTTTACAATATATTCATTTTTGAGTTATAAACAATTAAAATGTATCGGATGTCATATCCAAGTATGTGTTATGTAGCGTTTAAGGATTAACCTATATTCTCCCTCGATTTGTATTCCTCAGCCAATCAGGATCGCATTTTATACTTCTATTAAAAGGTCACGTCATAATAGAGTAGTTTTCAACCATGATTTTACTTAATTTCAACCTTCTATATATAAAAAAGTGAAATGCAATAATAATAGGTTAAATTATGTAACTTTAACACATACTTTACTGACACGAGTAACCTCACGAAGGGAAATAAAAAGTCTAAGAATCTAAGAAATTACCTTTATACTAAATAATGTGCCTGTAATGTTAAAATATAAGCATAAGTGAAATTTAACAATTTCTAATAATAAGAATTTGCATAATTAAAAAACATTTTGTATTTGTGTTGAAAACAATTCATTCCAGTCCTTATAAAAATTTTGTATTAAAATTTTAAAATAATTAAAGTTATATATAATAATGGCTCCAATGAACAATTCAAAATTATTTAAAAATGTATAGGACTATTCGAATCTAGCTAATTATCGTGCATCGATTTTGTAAAATCTTATAACTTACAGTAATCAAAACAAATTCAAACATTTCGATCTTTAACGGTGCTCTTCAATGAATAATATAAAATACATTACATATAATAATATTCATTCCACAAATAATAAATATTCTTATATTCCATAAATCCTAACGTTAAGTTCAATTTCTTAGGGCGCATTCATATTTTGACAGAAAAATAGCAGAAATGCAGCGAGCAGAACTCGTGTTAACAATTTTGGCTTTCTGCTTATTATCAGCGTGAATTCTGATTGGCTGCTGTTTTTTTTTGCTTTTTGTTTTTCTATTAAGGTATGAATATACATTTTACATGAATATACTTCTTAATGTTTTCCGACTCAAGTGATATATATGTATTAAATAATTAATTAATCTTAAATAATTCTATACTAAAAAATTTTTTCTGTTATTATACAAAAGAAAAACTACATAAGAAATCAGAATAGATCTGCTTACAAATTATATCGATATTATCTCTTTTATATTATTTTTTTATATTATTTTTTAATAATTCTGTATTACTTGTTAATGTATAGTCATTTTATGTTAAATTAATACAAAAATTTGAATGAGCCGTATATATTATTGTCGTGAAATGTATTAAATTTAACACACACATTTTTCAACTGCACAATGTAATAATCTCAGAAAGTTTAACGAATACATCTCAAGACTTCATCATCAAGACGTTGAATTACTTTATACGAGTCACTGTTGGCCTGCTACGATTATCGAGAACTTCGTCTTCGGCGAACAATGCAATCCTTCCTGTCGATATTGCGGACATCAGAATCTTCGCGAGTCAAGTTATCGAGGGGCCAAGCCGACTCGGCTATTCCGAAAACGATCTCGAGAAACTCCGCCTCTGGCGTAACAGCAACAGCAACAACGACAGCGACGACAACGAGGACGTTGTTCGTGCTGTCGCGACGAACAGTGACAAAACAATTAAGCAACTCATAACTGCCTAGCGCAGCCGCTCTCCGGACACCGTTCTCTGCTCTCCGAGCTTGCGTCAAAATGTCACGGGCAACGAGGTCTACCAGACCGAACCAAAATTACAACCCGTGTAGCGGGCATAATATCCTTTTGCAAACTCGCGCCGCCGTCGCGGAAGAAGACACTTCAGGAAACTCAGGAGTTCGCCAAATGATATTGAGGCATTGCACCAAATACTTTCACACGACACATTTTACATAATTTAAAAGAACGTGATAAAAAAAAATCGAGAAATCAGAAAGAAATTCATAAGATTTCCTGTTGCAAGTCCTACATTATGCTACAATGTGAAAAGGTAATAAAATAGGTCTCACTTAAAATTTTATTATAATTAACATCATCTCTTGCAAAAAAGATTTTAAATTGTTCTTGGATGGATATCGAAGTTGTACAACAATGCAGCTACAACTGGCACGACCTTTTTACAGATAATTTATGTTTATCTATTACGAAATACATCAAACTTTTTTCATATTTTTAATGTCAAATTCAAGTTTATAAGTAACGAGTTTATACCCTAAATTAATTTTTAAGATACTGTTCATTTTTAAAGAAATAAAAAAACTTCGATAAATAAGCTTAAATAACTATGTCTTTGCTGGAACATAATTAAATATAAATTCTGTCAATATTCTCAATGTTCCTATATCACTCCTTAACAAGTGTAATATATATGATCACAGGATTTTTTTAATCTTTATGGTTGTCATTTCAAAATAGTTTCAAGAAGTCTTCAGAAATATCTACCAAGCGGGGAAGAAGTATACTTATGGTAAATATTTACGAGGATATATTCAAAGTAAGAGTATTACTAGGAGAACGCATCCATTTTCAAAAGAAAACTTCTGAATCTGATAATATCTCAATACATTCAAAATTTTCTATAAATTCAAGCTATTTGAAGCTTACTTCATGGGAAATTCTAATAGATTTTTAAAAATCTGACTCTCTAAAAATATAGGGAAGACTTCATTTTACTATGGCATTCAGAAATCACATCAATATCTCTTTTCATTTAAACAACTTTCTTATTTTCTTATTAAACTTCTTATCTTAATCATTTTAAGTATATTTTTTTATATGAAACTTAAATCAACAAATTCATTTGTGCTGTCATTCACTTAAATGTAACTACAAAATAAAAAATTGTACAAAAAGTAAAATGAAGGCCTATATTATCACCTTTGTTTCTATCATTTAAAGCAGATTTACTTGTACATTTCGGCCGACATTTTCAACTTGGTTTCCTGTTTCTTACTTCATCAACCCGCGAGCAGTCTAAATGCCAATCGACAATATAATTTGAAATTATAATATTAATAATAAGGATTATAATCACGTAGTACTCGATCTCATAGTACATTTGGTAAAAGCAGATATTTGACGGTATCACCTTGCGAATGAAATGGTACCGACAAATACCGCACAAACGGCAGCAAATGTCAGAAAGAAGAAAGGATACATGGGAACGAAAGCGCGCTGTTTCCCGTTTCTATCGGGAACCTCAAGAGGGGCTTTTGTGCAGGACTGAGGAATTCGACGGAGCTGAATCGGGTACGTAGTTGAAGGCGAAGAAACGAGAGAGAACGATGAGCGAGTCCTGGAAGAATTACCGAAAGCGTTTCATGCTTTCTCCACCGACTATGTCGCCCGGCCGCCCGCGCTGGCACGTCAATGCTCCCAGGCGATAAAGTGCTTTTCTTTACGAAGCCACCATCCGTCGCACAAGCGCGGCCAATCAGGCGACAATGGCTCGTAAATTCGAGCCAATCAGAAGGGAAGCCAAGACGTGACCGCGACCACGGCGCGATATTGCTTATGAATTATTTAAGCGGCCGGAACAACAACGTTTCCGTCTCGCCCGCTTCTGTTTTGATTTCGCGGCAGAATATTTTACGCAATGATAAGAATCCTATTTAGTATCGTCAAGATTTCTCGAACGATGGATTATTATAAGACTACATGTAATTAGTATAATATTTTTCGATGTTCGTTTTTGCGATCACTTATATGCAATATACGCATTTCACGCAATTAAGCTGCAATCAATTGTATTTCTTTTTGCATAAATAATGCACGAGAAATTAAACTCTTAAATATCTGATGTTAAATAATTTAATTATCGGAGTTTCTATTATGATGTTATCAACAATTGAAAATTACTCAAAATTAATGGAATTCAAAAGTTTTGGTATCATTTATACATACTGAGAAAAAACATACTTAAACCTTTATTTATAAGAAATATATTTATTTCACTGAAATATTTATTTAAATACTGCAAAAAAATTTTTCCTAGTACAAATAAGCAGTCTATTTTATTTTATTTTTTTCACAATTTGAGATATATTTCATAGAAATGAGATACAAGACAGAAAGATATATTTCATCATCAGTGTTATCACAATCAAATTTTTTCAAAACTAATAAATGTCGAAGAAAAAGTTATAAGTAACTTTTGCTTCGCAATACTTTGACATTTTTGTCTCAGTGTTCATCCCGGTAAAAATTTTTTATTTTCCTGTATATTTTAAAATATTATATTGAACAAGCATCACTGTTCCTTGAGCTTTAGTTACTGCTATATACAGTCTTACGCAATAATTTCTTAAATATTATATAATAAAACGCATGTTTCGGAGATAAAACCTGAACTAAATGTATATGAAATACTAAAGATTAAGAGAGGAAAGCTCAAGTCCGGCCAAGTGTTTCTGACAATTTGGATGTTTGCAGGCAAGAAGGCGAACTATGCAATTAGCCGACAAGTTCCAACTTCGATGATGGAGGACATGCTTCCGCGTTTCCAGCACGTTCCCCGATTCCCTACTGCCTAACCGCTTACTTCGTGGGAAAGCCTGCAGCCTCTTCGGCTTTCGAGACCGTGGATTATAGCACATTGTCCGTGAGACACCGCCTGAGAACTCGCCATTGATTTTCTAACGATTACTTAAGACTTTCCCTCGCTCTTCGTTCTCTAACTTGTACAATGGATTATAATGTTTCTCTTTGGAAACTGTCTCCTCCATGTTGTATGTATTTTCTGTGCGCCATTAAGTCCAACATTTGGACCAAAGTCACCAAGCACCATTGTATTAACTTTCAAAAGCGAGAGAGAACTATATTTCTTCAACAAATTCTGTCACGTAGCATTTATTCAGAAAGTCTAACACTGTGTGCTATTAATAATTCGTAATCATTTCTTACAATTTTTCTACTTCTTATTTTTATCCAATAGAGACCTTATCTTTTTAAAAATATTATTTAAGAATACACTTGTCAATTTCTCTATTTACAACTGCACCGTATTTCGTTTACTTTCGGACTTTCAATGAATGAGCTTCAGTCTCATTACATAAATCGGCGTAGTGAGATATCATAGCGTGAAAATCCCTGGCAAAATCTTCCCTTCGTTCCATGCTGAAACTTTTATTCCACTCTCTTGCAGGGATCTCTTGTCTACGTTGCGAATCCGTTCTTCCTCAGAGGAAGAGGCGGCCAACCGAGGTGAAAGCAAAATGCGCGATTCAGGAAACTCTCGCGCGCGTCGCTGATTACATTCGTAATTATTATGACGTGTTAATACGCGCGTAGCAGCCGCACGACGAGCTCAATAGATTCCACCCTGTATCTCATCCTACCTACCTTCCGTGAGTCAAGCTATTATTCCATCTCCCTCCCTCCCACCTACAAAACATTCTCGGCACACTGACGAGCTTTGTGCTACAAATGCTTCGCACGCGTGGTTTTGTCCTTCCCCACGTCGATCCTCCCTTCGTACTTTCCATTTCGACGTCACGTCCCACCTTAAACGATAACGCTTGCCTCGGAGTATCTCCGTTCGCGCATCCAGCGCCTCGTTAACATCGTTCTCATCGATCTCGGCTGACCCTGACCTCGCCTCGAACATGCCTGATAGCCGGAAATTGGTCCTTTAAGGAAACAGACATCGCGCCAATAATTTCGATAAGATCGCATAGCGGAAGTATCATTACTTAATAAATAAATTCATCCTTAATGTATCTATTTATTAATATTTATTTATAATTTATTATTAATATTAATATTAACGTTAAAAATGCTTTTTGTAATTCTTAGAAATACCATCTTTATGTAGATATTAAAAAAATATTCTAATCTCTTGCCACGCTAAAAGTTAGTTTATTTTAATATTGTAGTAAAATGTACAATACTCTAATTGGTACGTTTTAAAAATGTCTACTGTTTCTTGATATTACAAGTCAGCTTTCTCGAAATGTCGCACGATTAAGCAGATACTTCCAGTTTCTCTAAAAGCGAGGGATTCACTTCTACAAGGTTTTAAATGATAGCGCGAGTCTTTTCCTCTGTCATCTACTTTCTGGAGCGTGGAATAGAGAAAGAGTATACGAGGTCTCTGATATTTCGAAAGGAAGAGAAGACTTGAATGTGTGAAAAGCGAACAGTTGCAAGGAGAAGAAAAGAGCGAGGAAAAGAAAGGAGAGGAGAGTAAAGGAGAAGAACATAGTTCTTGTGTGTACCATATGAGAGTGGAGTTTTACGCGTGTTTAATCTGGAAATGGATCGCCTGAGAATACGCTTCTATGAGGCGAGTTGAAGAGGCCGAGAAGGGAAACAGACAAGGGAAGAAAGAGGAAGAGAGAAAAAGAGAGGAAGAGAGAAAAGAAGAGAAGAAGAGAAAGAAGAGAGAGAGAAGAAGAGAGAGAGAGAGAGAGAGAGAGAGAGAGAGAGAGAGAGAGAGAGAGAGAGAGAGAGAGAGAGAGAGAGAGAG
>NW_012130095.1:327075-332262 GCF_000143395.1 Atta cephalotes
AGAGAGAGAGAGAGAAACGAACAGGTGAAATGGACTATTTCGTCTTTCTCCTTCCCTTCACCTACCCTTCTCCTTGTTTTTCCTTCCCTTCGTGCTCTCCCTTTTGCCAAGTCGCGCGACACGAACTGGCCAGCAAACTGCTAGGAAACGCGACAATAACTTCTTGCGATCGCGGTTCATTACGCAAATTACACATTTGTACAGGACGTTGAAAACAAGATACGTATAATTTAACTATGTAAGTTGCAATTCTCAAGGAAAGGCAAGACTTCCTTCTCCACACGCAATTAGTCTATGTTTTTAAATTTTTTATATTAAGACCTACCGCAATCAAAATTTAAGTTTTAATTAATCTGAAATTTATTCAAAACAAATCAAGAAAAGTATAGTCCTGCAAACATTCATGCTCGTGTGAAACTCTGTTCGTCAAAGTCCTGTAATTCACATTATCTTTGCAATTCTCCGTTGTGATTTTCCTTAAGCACAACTTCGAACTTGGAAAATCAGTACAAAATTAATGACACTTTTGCGAGAAGCTGATGTGCTTCTCACCCAACTTCCATACTCTTGTTATGCAACCAATCTCTATATGTTTACCGAGAAAGTCTAATGTATAATAAGATAACAATACGAGGAATATATACTTGGGTGAACATATTGTCAGGTAATACATAATTCAAGATGCGCAGTCAAGAATGTAGTTTCCAAAACGAGCGACGTTTATTCTTCATAAGGTTCACGAACGAAGAGTGCAATTTCGCCAAAAATGAATGATGAACCACGTTATATTTCAGTGTAACGAAATAACTCTTAGTCCTTCTCACACCTTTCTTGCTTCCCTTTTTAAATCGCTCGTTATCGTGAATGAAAATTCTATGCGCCGTCATCGGCTCAAGTTGCGCTAAAGGATCCGGGAAAAACGCTTTTAGGGGATCGTCTTCGGCATCGAGAAACATGAAACCGCCTTCTTTTAGGGTTGCGGAGAATGGACCATCACACGCATCTCACTTTTCCCTCACGCAACATCCGTCGCCCATTATCTTCGTGAATAGCTTCAAATTCTGTAGTGATCATTGCCGAAAAACTAGTTCGCTGTTAAAACTATATAACACACATGTTCATTCCATTTCCCTTTTTAACATTAAGCTCATAAATTTAAATATATGTGCACGAGCGTGTGTGCGTGCGTGCGTGCGTGCGTGCGTGTGCGTGTGCGTGCGTGCGCAGATGTATGTGACTTGCTTCTGTCTCATCAAACATTTGACAATGAGTCATACATTCGTATTAATTTTCATTTGTCACTTAATAAGAGTCGAAATGACTTATCTCAACAAAATTTTTTCAAAACGTATGACAAATGGAGAAACATGCTAATTTAACGAATAAAATGTAGCTGCTCTCAAAATAAAGCTATTATGAGTTACATCGATTCTACCGCGCTCGACGCGTTCATAAGAAATTTATATATCTCATATTAATTATTTATATTTCATGCACATAGAACAAAGGTGTAGTCTACAACGCACGTGGTATTTGTATTATTATTACAACACTCGTGATACGTTGTTATGTAATGTACAAACGGCGTGCAGACTTCATACGCGGTTCTAGTTGAAGGAAATACGAAGTTGAAGGAAATACGAATATCATGCTAACTTTTTAAATTGTTTGATAATATTTAAGATAGTAGATAGATATAAAAATAAGATAAATATTTTAGAGATAAATAATAGAATAATGAAAGAAAATTATATATTTATTCTGAGATAAATAATAATATCTGACTCACTTACTGAATAATTTTTCTTATATTATAGTATATTAATATATTATGTTCAGAATTAGAAGACAAAATTTAATAAAAAATAAAATGTCACATACATTATTTTTATATATTTTAGAAAAATGTAAAAGATACAGGTTAGTCGAAATTACCAATTATTATTAGAATGCATAGTTATATATTACAGACATTGTATATTATTATTAGAATACTAATTCTTATTGAACTAACATTTATTAAAAATCTTTCTTGAAACACTGATATTAACTCACTATTGGAGAAAAAAATTCAACTTTGATGAAACAAGAACTTAACCCTCGATTCATCAACTCTCTCAAATTCTAGTTAAAGACATTGATGATCCATCAATCTTCACCAACGAGACAGATAACATCCGTTGAATCTTTACTACCCGTAAATGCAATTTTTCTTACCTCATTGACGTCGGTTAACGCTGATGCTTGTAAATCATAATAAGCCACAAAAATTGATTGTCATCAATTTCAATATCATTAACACGAATTTTAGGGTAACTGAGACAAGTTGAATAAAATATTAATAAATAACAATTACTTAAATCACGTACACACAATTTTCTCAGTGAAAAATTAGAAACTGGCGGGAAAATAGCTGTGTATCTATTTAAGCATTAAACTTTTCATCTACCTCTATTTTCATAGAAAATTGACATATTAAATCAAAAGCTTTTTTGTATACAGGAAACGTAGTGAACGTCCTGTTTGTGTCACATACAAATTTGATAACTAGCTTCTAGTTTAACGCTGTGCTCAATAAACATGACACATATAGCTGTATAAAACGTTTGCTGCTAACGAAAGATATAGTGCACCCCCTTTTTTACATTGGTAATTTCCAAGCTCGTTAAGGCTACGAACGTGTGGGTCATGTAAATTTGACAATTTTACATGAGCTAAAAATAGACTCGATGTAACACGACAATTATGGCAATTATAAAGAATGACGGCTGTATTAAGCATAAATATATTTAAATTTGTTATAAGCGCATCTGTGTATCGTTCAGTGTAATTTTTGTTTTGCTTCTTTTCTTTGCATGAAATGGATTCATTCGCATAGTAGTTATTTCGTTGAACATTGAATTTCCTGTTTCTTTGTGATTTATAACTTTTCCTAACAAGCATTGGGTACGGATTATTCGACAGACAGCGATGGTTTATTTCGTGACAGGAAAAAGGGATTGGATGGAAGAATGTTTATATTATATATGCACCATTAACAAGATAGCGTTCATTGAAGCCGGAAATAAAAAAGGGCGAGATATTGAAATCCGTAAGGGATTTCTCGATTTTATGTTTATGTTGGTATGAGAAAGGGAAATCATCAAAAATCTCCCAAAAGGGTCCCTTAAAAACGTCGAAATTCAAATCATGCGAATGACCGATCGAATAAAACCTACCCTTACGGTATAATGTACAAATAGAATAGTAATATGAATAAGAATATTATTATTATTATTGTCATTATTATTATTATGCTAATTATGTCATGTGTGTATAAGCATAATTGTATTTCATCTATAATAATATGTATTGCAATATTGGCGTATTTGTTGTATTCGATTAATTCGTATTAATAACTGAACTATTAACTAATTTGTTTAAAATATACATCTTGTTGATTACAATTCAGCAGTAAATTCCACAGAAATTTCGAAAATGGGATATAAATAATCAATATATATTTATTCTTATTATATATTGTATTACTTAAAACTTTTAATAAATTTTCATGAGAAAGTTGCATATACTTTTATATATACTTTTTTATATGTCGTCATTAAAAAAATATTTATAATTGCGTTTGTACTTATAAATTTCGCACAGATAACAGAAGATAAGAATCGTTACAATAAATTAGAGAAAGAGATATCTTTTATTTCTGCAGTCTCCTAGCTCTTTTCGTAGATAGCTACATTCACTATCCCGTTCCTTGATTTCTGTCCGTGATATATGGGATTTTTTTATTTCCTGTTCCTTCCGCAACTGTCTGATGTAGGTGCCCCAGTTTCGACTTATATTCATGCCGGCTGTACTCCGTATATCCGGCGCAAAGGGCGAGTGAGTTAAGCCGTTAGTAACAGATGCCGCAACCCGGCTGTATCGGTTTAATTCGTTGGCGCGATAACCAGAACTTTCCCGGCGACTCAACGGGATGCGTCTTCATAAACCGCGGGCCATAAACTTTCCCGAATTACGATTACAAAGTGACTAATTCCCTTTCCGCTTCCGTGCCTTCTAATTACGTTTGTATTTCCCAAGGAGCCTAGAGTCTTCTCGGGAGACCTGAATCAACAGTCTCGGGCGAAATCTTAACAACCCACATAATTTTAACATTGCGAAGTATAATGCTTACAAGTACAATTCTTTTCCGTCCGCATTTTGTTATAAAGAATAGTTAAGTTTATTGCTCAGAATTGATAAAAAGAATTGACTTAATAAATAATGTCTGAAAATGTATTTTGAAATAATAGAACTTATATCATATTTGAATGAATTGACTTCTGTCCTAAAATTTAAAACTCACTGACTGAAACATCTGAGATATAAAAGATATATAAGATATTTACCTTTGTAAAATTTATTTCAGTAGAAGTAAATAAATAAAACTAAATAAGGCATTTATTATTATTATTGATTACTATTCTATTTAGCAAAGTTATTTTATTAAATATTAAGTCGTTAACGTATTTTTAAATTATTCTATTAAATGTTAATATTCCTAATATGTTTTTAAGTTAGTGAAATTAATTGTAGTATTTAATATATCAACGCTAGATAAAAATACTATATTGCAATAAATATAAAAGTATGTATATGCATACAAATTTAAACATAATAAGTATCTTCGAAACTGCGATCTATTTTATAAAGTTAGCAAATCAAAATTAATAAGTAATAAAGGAAACATAAGCATTCTTAAAACTTTGATACCTTCTTTGATAATTAACCTTCTCATTTCTTTCGATCAAATCGAAGGACTCATGTCGACAAGCGTAAAGAATAATATTAAGAAAAACGCGAGTGAAGAATTCTTTCGAACCACACATGTTCAATGACATTGATAGGTTGAGAGAGGAGAGTAGTATAGATAAGATATAAGGTGTAAGTGATGGGATAGATGGTTTGTATTTCAAATTTAAAAGCATTCGACAATGAATGCTCCTCGTATTGTTGACTTTCGAAAAAGAGAGAGAGAGAGAGAGAGAGAGAGAGAGAGAGAGAGAGAGAGAGACAGACAACGAAAAGAAAGAAGAGTAGAAGAAGAGAGAGAAGTAAAGTAAAGGAACGGGTAACCGGAAACCGGAAAGGAAACGGAAACCGGTAAACCGTTAAACGTAAAACGGTAAAACGGAAGGGAAGGAAAGG
>NW_012130095.1:332537-336701 GCF_000143395.1 Atta cephalotes
GANAGNANANANATANATANANANANANANAGAGANNANANNANAGANANNAGANANGNAGANAGAGNAGAGAGAGAGAGAGAGAGACAGCACAAAAGAAGATGGAAAGAAAGTGAAGAGTCGGCCGAAGAGAACGACTACTGAAAACGAGGAGAGGGATAGTCCGGAGTTTTGTGAGGGACTGCAGACAATTTCCGCAGGGCTTAGTGGCTTCAGGCTCTCCAAATAAATTATTCCGCGGATGAACGACGCTGCTTATTTTTCAGCATTTTCCGAGTCACCGCTTGAAACGTACGCAAGGCGTTTAAAAAGCATCGATCGAAAGAAAAATAAAAGAACAGAAAAAAAAGAGAGAAAGAGAGAGGAAAAGAAAAATAAAAATAGGAAAACAAATTTTATTATACCTTTGAGCAAAACCCATTTAGACATGCAATATTGAAGAAATACTGATCGACATGATAAAACTATATGTGAATCATTTGTTTTGAAAGTGCCGTTAGTCTATCACAATTTAAAAGAAAATCTTGCTGATATATCTGATTATCTGTATTTCGCGCTAATCTATGGTAACTTATTTTCAAAAGGCTTATCGTAATAAGTAAGTCGTACATACATATTTGCAATTCAATAGTGTTTTACATAAAATATGTAAGTTAAAGATAAAGACTGCGAAGCAGGTGGAAAATAGATTGCAAAAGCTTATGTAGGTAAATATCTCATAAATGTGCACTAATACTTAACATTCAATATTTAATCGTTTCCAATGCATCTTTAAAATAAGAAGCAAAAAAAGAGAGATCGATTTTCCTCTTTCATGCTTTAATCTATATCGATATAAAAACTGGTATTACTGTGAGTGATTGCAATGTCGTTACGAAAAATATTGATTCCTAATACTATCTTTATGAAAAAGCTCGTTTAACTACATTACGACATTGCAATCAAGGTTTGTGAGAATTTCAATTTGCGTAAGTATGGAAAACTGCATTCATAGAAGTATCGGAAAACCACGTTTCAGCATTATATCGACTTATCGTTTCGGTTAATTCCCGACGAAACATATACACTTTAATACGCACAATCCCGCAAGGATTTTATTTCTCCGATAACTTCAATAAAAATATTCGATTTTATTTTATTTTCTTTTCACTTTATAGTTGATGTAATATTCCCTCAAAAAATTGATAACAAGTCAGCGTATTATAAATCTTTGAAATGCTGCATATTTAACATTCGATGAAAGAAATTCAATGTTAAGAAACTATGAATTTTAATCGCAGAATGTAAAGAAAATATTAATTAATGTCAATAAATATTAAAAATACAATGACAAAGTGTGCATTTATGATGAAATAGAATTTTCAGAATTATTTTTTCAATTTTTTTATCTCAAAAATAAATCAATTTCAGTTGACATATATTTTGACAGAATTTTAATTTGATGCTACATTACAAATGTTGTAAAAATAATATAAAAATATTACAAATAATGAAAATTATTAAATAATGAAAATTAAAAAGATTGTTAAAAATAAGTTTATAATTTAAAAACTATAATTAACGACTGCGTGAAAAAAATTGCAAGAGAACGTCAAAGAAACTACAGAGAGAACGTAAATGTGTTCTGTATTTATAACATTCTTTTTGGTAATAAAACTGGTATATTTTGAAAAGGGTTAAAGCCCGTTCTTCTTTAAAGAAGAAAGGAAGTCAACGGATGAGGAAAAGGAGACTCGTCCACCACGTGCTCTCATACGATATATTTCTAAAGCGTCGAGACGTCTGAAGGTATCCAGGAATGCGGGCCATGCAGAGAGTTCTAAAGAGCTTCCACAATTTCGCGTGCATCCATCCTTAGAGGTTCCTTCGCTTTCATGATTTCTTCTTGGACCTCATCACCCGCATCTGTTCTTATCCTTTATATCATATCATGTCAAGTCACCTTTATCACATATAGCTATAATATATCACAGAATGAGGTTAGAAAACAATTAGGATTTATTATATCTTTAATGCGTAAATTAATCTTTATAAATATTCATATTAATACGAAAGGAATATTAATATTAATATTAATATTAATATTAATATTAATTAACATAAAAAGAACATTAATATTAATTAAGAAATTTAAATTTATATTGCTTGAAATAAAATCATTTTTCTAAAAAAATTTATACAAAGAATAAACACTTTGATCTAATAAAAGATAAAAAAATTACATCATGAAATAGAAATGCGACATAATTTTTGTAATTTTAACTTAATGCAAATATAGAAATTATTTTTTCTTATAATCTTTCCATACAATATATTCTTTTTGCAATTAAAAATCGTTTTTCTTTTCATGAACAAATTCTTTATTGAGATATAAAAGTTTTTTTTCAAAAACTTTATTGACTATATTCTTTTTGAAGTCTCCTCTTTCTTAATTTATATTATAAAAAATCTTTGCAATTGAAAATTATATTTTTGATCGTAAAATTGAAAGATTATTTAAACAAGATTTATTAAAAATACATTGGAGAATAAAGTTAGTGTACTCCCTCGCGTTAAAAACATTTAATTCTTAATCGTTAGCGTCTCAAAACCGTGTTACTATAATAATTGCTGTCTCTCTAAGTTCGCACTCTAACCTATAATTCTGCAGAGAATCTGTACTACTAAATTTTTGTGAGAGAATAGAGAACAGTTCCGCAATCTCGTATTACGGAGCGCCATCATCATGAACGAAACATGCGCGAGTACAACCGATTTGGCTACTTCCACTACACCTGTCGAGACCAAACGGGACGTAAACGAGAACGCGCACATCCGACCCACGTATTTTTTAATCAGCATCAAGCCCGATTAAGCGGAATCTGCTAGCTATTCTGATCGGTCAGCATTGTGTCGCGGTGAGTGCTTACGCGGCACGTTGCGAAAATCATTGTTCATGCCAGATGGAGAGAAATGTCTGGCATATCGACCCGCAAAATCATTCTTGCGTGAACTAACTCACGTTGATTTTCGATAATGATTATATAATCAGAATGAGCCAAGTGGTCGACTCACATTCGTGAAAACTTTGCTTCTTTTGTTAAATTATGCATTTTTAAAAATAAAAGATATAACTGTAAGAGAGATTATTTGCATTTTGCAACAAATATTTTTCTATATTTTGCAAAATTCGCATTAATTTAATCGGAATTTTATGTAATAGATATCTTTTTTAATTCAATTAAATAAAATATATCATTAATATTCGATAATTAATTATTCAGAAAAATATTTATATTTGCTTTACTTTTCATACGTGAACTTTCCGAGAAGAAATATTATTGACATTCAATCGATATTGGATATTTGTTACAATTAATATTTGTTACAATTAATATTTGTTACAATTAATGTTTCTACTCTATTCTCTGAAAGTTCACATATGAATAGTAAAGCGAAAAGAAGAATCTAAATAACAACACTTGCTGGTAGAATATCGTATATTTCGCTTTTGTTCAACTGTATTTATATTCTTTTATATAACTGTATTTATACCGCGTGTTAGCATGAGTTAAGAGCCTCCCATTCGTTAGCGCGAGCAGGGATGAAGGCGACATTAATTAATGCAGCGATACTCGTCAGCAAATCAAAGCAACGCAACGAGCTCTTCCGCACGTTTGCATTCCTTGTACGTTCTTCGCCTCTACTTTTTTCCTCGGTGAGAGAAAGAGAGAAAGGTGAAAAGGGCGAGAGAGAAATGGGCAGATAGAGTGCTAGAGGGTGAGAACATCTCATCCCTTAAGAGGAAGCCTTAATAGGATGCGCCGGCGGTTGGCCTATACGCGCGATATTCTCTTCCCGCTATCGGGAAGGTGTTAGCTTCCGGATCCGTGCATTCGCAATTTGCATTAGCCGGAGCGAATTACGCGAAATTTATGCGAGTCGAGGATACGGCCGGGGTTGCCTTCGCTTAAGCGTATTCGGGGCCACTTAGGTGGCCGCTCCAGCGGTGGAGTCGCTCTACTTATAGCACCGTGGACAGCTAATGTCCGCAACTATTTCTCTCTCGTCGTACAGCCCGCGCTTGCCGTCTTACAATATTATTCCACGAGCATTGTGTCTTATCCACAGAGAAAGACAGACAGAGAGAGAGAGAGAGAGAGAGAGAGAGAGAGAGAGAGAGGA
>NW_012130095.1:337422-339191 GCF_000143395.1 Atta cephalotes
CGATTAGTTAGTTAACTAACGGTAACGAACGTTAGTCAAGAATACATATACTCAATAGTAGCGCATACATCAAGACGCGATCATAAAAGAACGTACGTCTCTCTCTCTCTCTCTCTCTCTCTCTCTCTCTCTCTCTCTTTTTCGTGATCATAATACATTTTCGTATTAATTCATTCTCGTAAATCACGAGATACGATAGTATTAATTCTCTGAATGAGGTAATTTCCGCTCTTTTATTTCCGCGATTAAAAGTAGTCATTAAAAAATAATTGATTACTACCGTTTTTTATTTTATGCATTAAAAATTACACCAAAAGAATCACTTTAAACAGTTTTGAAATATCTACTTGTGATATATCGCGATTTTATTTATTTCTCTAAATCTGAATCAGTGGATAATCACTGATTATTATTATTAGTCACTGGTAATCAATTCACAATGAAATTCAACTAAAATCTTAATCCCTTAAATGTGGAAATCCCTAATCCAGCTAATTCTGCTTTATGCATTCAGTGTATGTATATGATATTGGAATTGAGAGCAAATATCGATATTTTAATTATATAACGCTCAAACGCTCAAATGCTTCCTTTCTTTTCAACTTTTCTCTTTCTGAATATCACTAATTACGCAGTGGCATATCACTAATTCAAGTTTAGATTACAAACATATCCATTACAGTATTGAATTAAGATTAACAATGGATTAATTCTTTGTCTATAACAACAATCAATCAAAATAGTATATATTTCAATTTATAATATTATATATTTTAGAATATGTGCTAGTTACAGAAATAACAATAAACTAATACTGGAAATATGATCATGCTATATATGATTATAATTATCATAGATTAAGCTTCATTAAATGACATACATATAATTAATAATAACATATTTGATAATAATGTTTCTTAAGTAAAAAAAATTTAATTAAACAATTAAATTAAACAATTAAACAATTTGATTCAAGAAAATGTATTAAATTTGACTCAAAAAGTTTATTATTTACTATATATATAAGTGTATACATTTAGTGTGGACATTGTTTACTTTGAAATTATCCACAAAAATAATTAACTTAAATAATTAACTTAAATAATTAACTTAAATTTTGATACACATGGAAGTTGAAAATAACAAAATGTTACTTTTAACTCAAGAAATTAGGTTATCATTGCTTTTTAGATATCTAAAAGTTTAGATATCTAACAGTGTGTGGTTACTAATTCATCAGAAACTGCCAGTTACTGCCAGTTACTGCCAGTAACATTAAAATCTAAAGGATTAAAGCGAAACGAATATTGGGCCTAGCGCGGTCCGTTATGTATAAATTTCACACCGGACATCGTGTACACACGGATATATTAAAAGACAGTTCGACGCCGTAAGCTAAGGGGATGGATACCATCGGTCGATCCACGAACAAGGGATGAGCGATACGACGATACGAGGGAATGCAACGCGCCGAGAGCCGGACGCAAAGCGGTTTGCATTTTTCATGCCGGAGCCGCCCCGGCAGTTATTGAAAATATTTACATGTTATTTATGGGGCACACATGCTTCAAGAACCAAACGCGCCACCGAGCTACCCCCGTCAATCCTCCCCGCGTGTTTCCTCTCCTCGTCCACCTTTCGCACGCAAACCCCTTCTTTTCCGCCTCTTTTCCTTCGACTGCCTCCCTTTTTCTGTTTCGCCGTTCCCTGCGGAACGTCGTATTCCCGTCCGCCCCCCCCCCCCAACACACACACACACACACACACAC
>NW_012130095.1:339211-341908 GCF_000143395.1 Atta cephalotes
GAGAGAGAGAGAGGAGGGGGGGGGAGAGGAAAGGGAGAATAGCACGTTTGCCAAACGACTATGTCGGCCCACGATTAATCGTCGTACCGTCGACATCGCGTTTCGCTCGATGCTATTGCGCGTGTAAGGCGTCTCTTAAGAAAGGATAAGAAACGATAGAGAAATATCATATTCTCCTCGATAAATTATTATAAAATAATTATTATAAAATTTTTTACAAGTGAGAATTCAATTAGTGATCTACAATTATATTAGAAAAATTTTGCCGCTTTACGATTATCACTTTTCAGTGTGAGATACGTACAACTTGAAATAAAATGCAAATGATTTTATTACGGTTTTGGCCCATATCTTAAGTCACGAATAGCTATAATTCTCCTATCCAATGCAATAAATTATACAGTTATTCTTTCGGATATAATGTCATAATTTTTGCTATCGATAAAACGTAAAAGTGTAAATATTTTGTATGCTATTTGAGCTATGTATTGTCACAAATAAACTGGAAATGTCAGAGTGTAAACAGAAAAGAAAAAATTATTATTTTTCAATCCAAAACAGGTTTTATTGTAAAATAATTCAATTTTAAATCTGGTAATAATCTAAATTGACATTAACAAGTTGCACAATCCAAAAAATTTATTTCAGAAAATAAAATAAAATAATTTGTCTATACACTTTTTCTGAAGTATTCATAAAAAACGGTATATTAATAATTGAACTAATTATTAATACAATTGCGACATATAGATGACGAATGATATACTTCTACATTGTAGTGAATGGAACAAAATAACATTTGACGCTAAATTAATGAAGTTTTAAATGCGAAAAATATTTTGCTCCCAAAATCGATGATATAGATGCATCTCGAATCGGGATATACCTGTGGATTGTAGCTACCAATCGGTTTGATCAATCGACTCGCGGCATGCTCTTTCAATTATCTCGGGACGGCAACTCCGATCGGACATGAAAATTAATCGCGTGACACACATTTGATCACGGCAATTTATATCTTTTTTTATAGCTGTTCTTTTCCGCGGAGCATCTCTTCCGATAATAAGCCTAATGTTTATAATCATTCAGTAATTCGATAGAAATCACTCTTCTAATGTTAAGACAAGTTGCAAAAACATTAGTAAACAAAAATACATAGAGGAGAAGATGGTATCAATGTATAGATATATTGTGGCTTCTCTTAATATCTCCGCTATTACATATAGCGAATCCTAACTTACTTATGGAATTAATTGTTTAGTACCCCGCCGTTACACCATGACGTTAACATGCCGATACTCAATAACCACTCAATAAGCACTTATTATAATGCATTTTTAATATTTCGAAACGTTTCTTCAGTATATTTTAGCATTTAATTACATCTACTTCCTTAAACTTAAAGGTACTATCACACAAATGTATGTATATTTGAGTGTGTTGTTTGCTATTTAACATTTTATTTGACTGTATACACTTTGAATATGCAATTTAAAGAATAGTATGGCATTTTGTAATATGATTCTCTATGGCCTGGTTTTTCATTATCTGGTTAACTTGTGGTTAACCTGATGTTTCACCCAATAGGCTTTGTCCATGACATCATCATAGATAAACTCCATTGGATAAAGCATCATTAAGCCTAACCACAAGTTAACTAAGTAATGAAAAATCGGGCCTATTGCGTATTGATTACTTACGACCTCTTTTTGGAGGTTTTCATATCAAAATAATTATTTAATAATCGATTGTAGTTCTACTGTTAACCAATAGTTTATATTACATCTACTATTTTTAGTATTGAGAATTTTAATACTGAGTAGCTATATATAGAAGTTATATGTACGTATATATATTTATTTGCATACATTCTAAAATGTTTTACTTTTTTGTTAATTTGCAATCAAATTTGCAACCATTGTGTTTTTTTTAAACAAAGCCTATTTTTTAAATCTATTTTTATAGGAGGCCAAATTACTATCCCTGTTTTTCTTAGAGTCATTAATACAATGTTGCCATATTTTTATAAATAATGTCCTATGTAATAGATGTTTCGTAACTTTGAGTTTAAAATCGATTGAACAACACTTTAACGAATGTCGTTAAGTTTTATACTTAAATTTTTATTATTAACCAAGTTATTATATAAATTATAAATAGGGAGCCGTAATACTACCATCTCCTCTATATACGATCGAATAATTTTACAAGTTACAAAAATCATTAAAATCATATCTACTGAAAAGAATTAATTGTTAAAAAATTTCGCACATAAAATTATGAATTCGCGTTAGACAAGAGCGCACAGTTAAGGGGTTAAAAAGGCTAGAAACTTTAACTCGGGATGTGATTGTGCACTGTTAGAATTAATCTGGTAGAATATGATGATTACTCACTTTCTTGCCGTCCAGTTCGTGATTGCCCTGCGCCAGCACTTTGTCTACGCTCGCAGGGTCTGCGAATGTGATGAATCCAAAGCCCCTGCAAACAAACGAAAGGAGGATGTTTAATATGAATGTATGCTTGTCGTTCGGGACATTAATTAAGCAAGCATTTGCTGATAGTAATAGTATTTCCATCGTGAATGCGTCTAAAGATAGCGATTGTAGTACAACGGTACACGTTGCAAGATACATATCTCAATGTAGCGCATACATCAAAGCGCGATCATAAAAAAGCCGGTCTCTCTCTCTCTCT
>NW_012130095.1:344607-366425 GCF_000143395.1 Atta cephalotes
TCTCTCTCTCTCTCTCTCTCTCTCTCTCTCTCTCTCTCTCTCTCTCTCTCTCTCTCTCTCGCACTCTCTCTCGCACTCTCTTTTACAACAGCGCATTTATGACGATGTGCGCGCAATGTACCGAAATCATGAACAACGACCTCGGAAAGCCACGCGAATAATTCATTCTTTTTCCATCGAGCATCACCGGAATTTCATTAGAATTTATAGGTTCACTAATAATCATTGGAAAATTATTAATTGAATCATTAATTGGATCAATCATGTATAGTAATAGTAAAGGAAGCGGAGCTTATTGACACAAAAGGCAAGTTAATATTGTGTTCCGCGTTTATGTATTTATCGCAGAAGGAATAATGGAAAGTTATTGAAAAATATCTCTTTTATATCATAGATAGCTTTCTTCAATTTTTATTTCAATTAAATAAGTATTATTGGGTTGTCCGGAAAGTTGGTGCCGACTAACTTATATAATTTAATAAATGTATACTAAAATTTAAATTTTCTGCGTTTCAATTTTCCTTCAACATCGGCACGAATTTTCCGGACAACCCAATAAATACAATACAATAAAAAAAGAGATAAATCTGATTCAAGACGAGACAAGTAAATTTTTGAGTGTTTCATAATTTTATATTTATTAATGTTTTTTGAGAGACTAAATCTCAGTGACGTAGTATTAATTCAGAAAGACAAAAAAGTTTCTGTTATTATATAATATGTTATTTGAGTAATTTGTCATAATAAAACGATAAAAATCAAATATATGTAAAAATGGAATAGATTGATTTATGTTCAAGACAAGTTACTTTGCCGTAAGAAATCAATATGTGAACACTCAGTTTTAATTTAACTTTGATAAAATGCTTTGTATTTAATATTTCTATTGAAGTAAGCTACATCTAAAATAGTTTGCAAAAAATTTTATTTTGTGACAAAAATCTTACACTTAAAAAAATATATATATATTATACCATCTTTTTCTTTATAAGTACATATGTGCGATCTGTTTCTTTAATTTCTATTAAGTTTTAATTTAATATGAAATTTGTATAGGAACCTACATCGTCATATGTATCAATTTACTTCACTATCGGGACAAGCTGGCCACACTGCAGTGTATTCATATTTTACTTACTACAAAGAAACTACACTGAGAAAAAGATACTTAAAAATTTATTTGTGAGGAGTATATTTATTTTACTGAAATAATTCTTAAATACGACAAAATAGAATTTCATTCTTAGCAAATAAATCATCTATTTTATTATTTTGCAATTAATGGGATTTATTTAACAGAAATGTATATTTCGTAATTACAATTAAATTTTTTATAACTAATAAATATCGAAGGAAAATATTATAATTAACGTATATTTCGCAACATTTCGATATTTTTTCTCAATATATAATCTGTTATGTAGCAAAATTATACTTAAAATGTGTTTTTTGATCGTTCGTACAAATGTTTTATAATTCCATACAGATATTTTTATGTATTTTTATATGAAGTTATTTTATATAAAATTTTGTGTAGAAGGAAAATTTACAAAATGTTTGTTGCATTGATTCATTTATCTTCAAATACATTTTATTATTAAACAAAGCAAATTGTAATTCTTTTTTGTACTGAAAGATTAAAATCGTCGCACATTTTCCTGTGAAAATTTTACGGAATGTAATATTGTAAACACTGTTGAAACACCGTTGGACTTAATTAAAAAAGAAAAATTAAACACATAGATTGCTTAGTAACGCTATTACGTGCAATCTTCATTCCGCATTCCTGACTAAACTTGGTTCCAGACTCGCGGAGATTCAATCTTAATTTAAGGTAATTATTCACAATGAAGGATGAAAAAAACTGTATCTCGGCGAGTTACCAATCTTATGACGGTATATCAGAGAAGTCGAGAGCCACTCGAGAGTCGTTCCCGGGATAAAGAATGGATCTATCGCGGATGCAATGCGCCATCGAGGCCCTGCCATCGGGCCACTCGTCACCCCCGGCCATTGTACGTGAATAATCTATAAAAGGCTGAGTAGAAGGATGGCGGCTGACGTGTCCCTTGTCTACTTGAGCACGGTTTCCACGATCCTCTACTTTTCATCCTGCTTCTCATCCTCTTACCCCGATCTTCGCCGCTCGACCACGATCGCTTCCCTCTCATTCTATCTTTACCAACTTAACCGACCGGTCTCATCGCCCTTTTCGCATGCTTCCCCGTCCCAGCTATGGAAGGGTGTCACACCGGGCTGATGCGGTGCATTTGTTTGTCACGGTTTCTCTTACCCTTACCTCATCGCGCCGGAAAATCGAAGCCTCTCTAGTAAGAATATTCTAGACGCGTGCCGCAAGAAAAAATCCCAGCCGAAATCAGTTCACGATAATTCAGTGCGTGAAGTGCCTCAGAAGAATTTGATAAGATAAAACTCTGATGAAAAATCGCAAAGATATTCAAATTTCCGTAGGATATTCATCCATTATTGAAAGTTTCGACGGAAATTGCTCCGTTAAAATAAAAGGATAACTGCAAGATAAACTTCAAAAAGTAAAGGTGCCTATTCATGCTGATATTCAATGCTCATTTTCAGCATCAAAACAAATTACATGACCAAAATTGATTGCCAGACAATGAAAATGCATGGAAAAAGTGTAGCACGACATCTAATCGTGAACTAAATAATTGACGCTGAAAGTTGGATTGAGATAATGTGATCACACTGATGCTTTTCAACTCATAAAATAGCATCTTAATTCTAATATTCGTGAAATTACAGTTCTAGCTTCATTTTTCAAATGGAATATTATGCGTACTCTCTAATAAAATAAATCTAATAAAATAAACATTGAAGCGTGAAAAGATCTGTTAATTAAAAAAAAAATCTTGACAATATTCTAAAAATGTTTTAAAAATTCTATACACAAGTAGGAAATTTTATAAATACTCTTATCAACTAAATTTAATATAAAATTAAAAATTAAAATTTACTAAGTTTAAGTAACTTTTTAAAGAAAATGTAGTTTATTGTTTACTATTCCCTGCAGTAAAATATACGTGCTTAATAAAAAAATATTTATAAACTTAAAATATACATATGTATCGTTCAAATAAGATTAATTATCTGCGAAGTATAATAGCTTTGTATAAAATGAAAAAATATTATTATTAAACTTCATCTGTCATTTGTAATTAAATCGCTACAAATCTGAATAGCTCAAAGATAATATTATCAATTATAATAATATCAACACGCATTGTACGTCATCATCATTGTAATATAATCAAAAACGGTTTTACCATTTATATCACAGCTAAAGACACGAGACACGAGAAAGGAAAATAATAAAATGCTAAGTAAATCAGCTCAATGCAGCTCGCGCATACCTTACCCTCGTATCGCGTTGAAAGGCTATGCTTCCAGCTCGAGAATTTACCGCGACGCAGGATAAGGCTGCAAGGCCGGGGAAGAGGAGACGCCCGCTCCGCGTCGGTGTATTAGGTGTATTTATGTAGGCGGTCTCATTGCGCGCGAACTTACTGTAAGTACCGGCAGTTACTTAGCCCGACAGTTTCTGCTATTGCAGCCGACTGCGATATACCCCGACCCGGGTCGGGTCGTAGCTTCGTAGCTGAAACCAGTTACGAACCTAGTTCGGTGAACGCACACTCCTCGCATTCTACCAACCATCGTTCCAACGCTATAGTTCAGAGTTTAGAAAACGACTCTCCTTTTCTCTGCCCGTTAACCCTTTCCTTCCTGCTCGTATTACGTTCGCTATCCCGTCTCACCCCGGAAGTTTCATCCACCATGTGTTCGCTGCTTTGTGTGTTCGTACCGACAATATAGTAACTGCTCTTTAACTAACCGCCTTAATCCGCTTTCCTCTTGCCGAGATGAAGACAATCAGCTCTAACGTCGAGGTGAGAAACACGCGAAACTCGCCGCGAGCTCGCTGATCTTCCGACTCGTGTCGCTTATTTCCCTACCATATCTCCCTTTTCGCATTTACTTGAAGCGTTTACTGTACCGCTGAAATCCCTTTGTCTTGGTTTGTACACATAAACTTGTATTGTAGAAATTGAAGAAGACAGAAAGAGATTTTCGTTTTACATTTTAAATATTTTAAATGTTGAATAAAAATGACTGATGACTTTTTGCATGTTTTTTTATATTTAATTATTTATATTTATAAAAAAATTACATCGCGATATAAACAGAGAGAGAGAGAGAGAGAGAGAGAGAGAGAGAGAGAGAGAGAAGAAAGAGAATCGTAATTAATTAATTAAAACAAAAAATTATGTATTCAATTCTTATCTAATACATAATATATTCATTCAAGCACCGCGTATAAATACATGATACGTATTAATTTATTTCATCAATAAAAGAAAATAACAAACTTAATTAAATAACATTATACGATGTTCCAAGATGTGAAACCGTGTTTTTATACCCGTAATGTTCCCCTTCAATTCCCCAGCAGGACAATAGCTTCTCATTTTGCGCCCGTAAAACTGCTCTCGCAGGACTTCCGCCACGACGTGGATTGAAATGTTTCCACGAGATTAACTTAACCGCATAATAATTCCGGATACAAGCTGTGCGGCTGCATTAAAAGCGCCAGTCATATAGTCACCGCCATTACGACGGTATATCGAATCGAATTACGACCAACTAGAGCAAGAACGCGTCAAGTCGAACAACTTTTATATAGGATTTGTTTTTTTTCTCTTTCTACGTAATCTTCTTCCTCTATCTCTCTATCTATCTTCCTTCTATTTTTCCCTTTTTCTACTTCTTCACTTCTCTCTATCCACGCCGCCTTAATGACCGGCTGAATATTTATAAAGCTGACATCGTCTAGGTGGCCGGTAGCAAGGCCGTGAAAGCCACCGCGCGTCCCATGGAGTCTCATTGTAATTGCCCTGTTCTTCTTGACTTTTCCTTGAAACGGGATCCCGTTGAATTGCATTATGCAAATCGCAATCTCCCTAAGTCAGCCCGCCCGGCCGCCGCAGGCTGCGACCAGGCGAGACGTTTAAGCCGAGCGAGAAAAACGCGAAGAAAAATCTGCTCAATAGCCTCTTCGTGCTGTGGTCGACGCGATAACGATATCCGCAATTGTAGTCGTTCGCTAATGATAAGGTAACAGCATTTATACGCGCGCGACAATACGAAATCGTATTATACTAAAAAATAAGTCTACGCGTGTTTAGTTTATAAAAATTGTCATTTTATAAAATCTATAAATGAATATCCTTCCCTTAAAATTAATTTAATACTAAAAAAATCCGTTAAAAAAACTTCTCTTCTTTATAATTATCTCTATAAAGAGAAAATTAGATAAATAATTTTTTTAAACATTTTACGAATATATATAACTGCAAGAAAAATTCCTCTCTTTAACAATACTCACTAAAAAGCGTCTTTGTTAAATCAATCTTTTCTTTTTGCAATAATGATAAAAATAATGCTATAATTTCAGCAAATTCATCTTAGAACTAATTTCAATGGTTAGTTTATTTATATATGATCGCATGATAACTATTTTAAATAGATGTATATGCAAAAAGTTGGTAGTATTTCTTCATATCTTCTCAATCTTTCTCAATAATACAATGCTTTTCGTTCTGGTAATATTATCGTGCGCGGTTATATTTTTCTGTTATATTAATAACAAATCGCAATAAGTCCATTATGATAAAAATATTGAATATGATGAGTCATTAAATAAAAATGTACCAGCACATATTCTGTGTTATCAAATTAATAGAATAGATTATAAAAATTAAAATAACAACGAATAAATGATCACTTCCTTTATTCTTTTTCTTTTATTAGAATCAAATTTAGTAATAAAAATTTTGTAAATTATTAATGAAATCATGCAATTTAGTTAAATTCAATGTCAACATCAGAATATGTATAAAATTTTTAAAGAATTGAAAGTTTTTAAAGAAATCTTAAATCTAACATAGTTCCATCGCATTTATATTGGATAATGAAACCTAATAATATTTCATTGTATAATAATTATTATTACAAAAGACTTGAGAATATTCAGCACAATAAAATATCAAATATTTTCTCTACAGCTAATGAGTTCTTTATATGTCACGATAAATTAAATAATTCCTATTTCCACAAACAAATGGATAAAATTGATAAAAAATAGACTGGTTACAATGAAAAAATTCAGAACAAAAAAAATAAAAGAAAAAATTAAACTAACCTATCTTATATTCTTGTTCAAATTTTAACAATGACACTAACGGTTTTTTTATTAGTTATGATAGCTCTCATATCAATTAATTGAAGGATCTAGTCATTTAAAGTTCATATTTCAAATGAGTTTGAAGAGGCTTTTTCTCTAAATACTTTGAAAAACAATTAGTTAGTAAATTTAAATGATATTGATATTCCTGATGAAGTCCATTTTCTCTTACAACTAGGTGAAGAATTTGGGACTACCAATTAATAAAAGCAATCTTGATAAAACAGTTATATAATTCATTAAAACTATTAAAAATCAAATAAACAGTAGAATATTGTTAATTTTGTCAGGAATAATTCTATTCAGATTCTTAATAGATGTTACACTGATTCAATTCAATTAATTGCGGTTGAAAAACAAATTTTAGAAGCTAAATTTAACAACCAAATTTGTTAAAAATCATTTAGAACTTTGGATTACAAAATAACAGATAAGTGTAATGTCATTGTTGTTTTGAATAAAATTGATTATATATGTACATAATAAGAGAATTTTTCTGACAAGAATACATATATTATAATAGATAAAGATCCTACATTAAGTTAACTTCTGAATTACGTTCTTTATTAATAAGATGGAAAAAGAATGGTTTTATTGATGATTTCACATATAGGAAATTACAACGGATAATAATCTGTCTAAAGCATATGGTTTAAAATCTATAAGTCTGGTAATAACATTATTATCAATAGTATACCAAAAGCACATTACCTTAGTTACATAAAAAATGACTTCCATTTAATCGAGAAATTAAATGGAACCCATTTTGATTCTAATTACATTTTTAATATCGCTTGAGTGACCTTGTTTACTAACATTCTAGTAGAACTGGCGTTAAATAATGTTAAAAAAAGATGGGATTATATTTCAAAAAAGATAAAAATTCCATTAGAGGAATTTTTAGCCTCCATCCGTCTGGTTTTTAACTCTACATATTTTTCATTCAATAATAAAATCTATAAACAAGTTTTCGGCCCCGATGGGTTCACCATTGTCGCCAATTATTGTAGACATAGTTATGTAAGATCTCGAGGAAATTGCGATCCAAAAATTATCAGCTAATTTATTGTTCTACTTCCGTTATGTGGATGACATTATTTTAACAACTCCACTAGATAGTACGAATATAATACTAGAAATCTGTAATTCTTATACGTCAGACTTATATGTCAGACTGCAATTTATTATGGAGATAAGCAATAAGGGAAAATTAAGTTTTTTGGACACTATGATTATGATTGATAAACATAAGATTATTTTTGACAGATACAAGAAGGACACCTGTTCGAGCAGATTTCTTAATTTTCACACTATCTTTTGTCACAAAAAGGATATTATCTTCTTTCATTAAAATAAAATAGTTAAATTGTCTCCTCGTTTCCATGAAAAGAACTTGGTTGATGCTATCAATATTTTTCTAAATAATAGCTATCCTCTTCCTTTCATTTTTTCAACAATTGAGAAAAGATTAAAATACCGCACATAGAACAATAATATAAAACATAATGTCCATGTAAAAATTCTTTACAATTCCATATATAAAATTTATTTCTGAAAGTTTTTTACCTATAGCATATAAATGTAATTATAAACTATTCAATTCCAAATACATTAAAAAGCCTTACTGAAGGGAAAAATAGATTAGATCATTTAACTAATCAAAATGTATAAAATTTATATATATAAATTTCTTATGATAACTGTGAAGCTAGTTATGTAGGACAAACCAAAAGAAAATTAAAAACAAGACTAAATGACAAAAACAAGACTAAACATATTTCGGATATTAATAAAAAGACTGTTCTCCATCGACGATCGTATTAACTATAATTTTAATTGGAACCATAATTTTAATTGGAAAGTTGTAAAGATTTTAGACAAGGAACCGTCGAACAATAAAAGATTGATCTCCGAAATGGTTCACATTAAAAAACAAAAATTGGGATCGAACAAACAAAACAAAAATAAAAAATATCTAATTCTTATCTACAAATTTTGCAGCCTCCTTCCTCTTCCTAATCTTTTCTTCCCTTCCTTTTTCTTTTGTTCCTTTCCTATCTCTATTCTCCTTCCAATCACATCCCCTCTCTTAACAAGCTAATATAAAGCAACAGAATGTCGCTCACACTCAATAATACAATACAAGCAATTTGATTGAACTAGTTCCAATTTTTATCTCTGATCGCATTTGCTTCTTGCAAATAAATTGTTTCTCATTGTAAATTGTGACTCATTGTTTCAATTATTGATTATATCCTGATTTATCAATCGCAGTTGAGGTATGTGTACAATAATTTTATTTATTAACACACACTTTAATATAATTAATTAATAATTTATTAAAAGAAGGATCATATATATTAATAATTTTGAATATAATGATCATTTATTCATTGTTATTTTTATAATTTATTCTATTAATTTGATAACAGAATATGTTCCGGTACATTTTTATTTAATCACTCATCTCATCATGTTCAATATTTTTATCATTATGGACTTATTGCGACTGTTATAATGAAAGAATATAACCGATAATATTACCAGAACGAAAAGCATTGCATTCTTGCGGAAGATAGATATGAAGAAATACTATCAACTTTTTGCGTAACTATAAATTGTATAATTTGTATTTAACCATTTTATTAATTTTGCGTTTAATTTCTTTATACTGAAGATGATAAGGTCAAAACGTATGTTCTAAGAATTTGAAATACATAAAAATCTGGCTTGTAACTCATGCTTGTTATTTATTGTTATTGAACCATTATAAGATTATTTTTATTTAGATAAATATGCATTATATTATAAAATATTACTTTCATATTTTTACAATTATTTTAATAATTTATACTTTTCATAATCATAACTATTACTTAGAAAACATTTATTGATATGCATTCCCAAGGATATAGTGTACAATTCCTTAAACATAAAAAGGTTAAGGTCACGTAGTGGGCAAGAAAAGAGAATAGTAAAACTTCGCAACATTCTTGCCAAATGTCAAGCGAACATAATTTTATAATTTCATTGAGTTTTTAATTCCTGACAACTTTTTCTTTCCACGGTGGCGCCAACGAGAAACGCGAAGTACTACGGGAAAAGATATGAATATTCATCGGGCATTTAGGCCGCGACGTAACTCAATTAGTGACGGAATTATTGTCCTTCGCTCGATGGAAGAACGAGAACAAGCTAGAATGAGGAGAAATCTGGTCTGCTCTGTGTGATTTGTCTGCGAACTTCTTGAGTTGCACTCGAACATGATTTTTAATCCTTTTGGAAGAAAAGATTAAGTTTCTGTGTTTTATTTAAAGAAGATGACTCATTCAAATACAAACTTAAAAAAATAGTTGCTCGAACTGCAAACTCTATAATATAAACTCTATAATATAAATACAAAAAGTTTAAAACAAATTCTTTTCTAATTCATTCAGATTTTTGTAATAAATACGTATATTGTAATGAAACAAACAATTTTTTTCTTAAATATTTTATAATATTTTATTATAAGAAATCAATACTAATATACTAATTATCTTACAAATAAAAATAATATAATCTCATATTATCCATATTATTTTCGTTCAATTATCTATGTATCATTTTGTCATCATTCAACTTAAATAATTGATGAATATTAATATTTAACTGTGTTAAGATATCTTTATAAAGTTAATATAAAGTTTATAAAGTTAATATAAAGGCTAAATATTCTCTCTCTCTCTTTCTCTCTCTCTCTCTCTCTCTCTCGCATCTTATTTTTAATGAAATCTGAATAATAAATATATAAAAAAATTATGTTCTCCTAATTTTTATTCAAATTTGTACGATGAATCAAATATATTATTGGCATCTATTATTGGCATTCCATATAATTAAAAAAAAGTGTATATAATTAATAAAGTAATATACTTAAACATGAAAAAAAAGTGCTTAATCTCAATTGATGCAGTATATTTCTACTTCAATAGTTAATTCGTCCAAAATTGATGTTTAAAACATTTTTGACTATAACTATTTTTATCGAAAAAATGCTTAATACGGCCTTTCGCGTTCGCTTCTCGATGGATAATTTATGTTGAGGCGTCATAGTAGCTCGTCGTGAAGCTGGAAAATTAATTTCATTCGCGGATTGTCACGCACACACCGCAGTCCAGTCCGTCCCTTTCAAGTCTTGTCCATCCTAGCACACCGGAATTCGTTAATATTCATGACCGTGGGGAATAACGCTTATCTCACAGCGCTGAAATAACTCGATAGGGCGCACTGATCCTGACTTGGCATTTTCTAGCACCGCTTTTTCGGCTCTTCCTCTCATAAAAGCCTTTAACTTTAGTTTGCTCTCTATTAATATGAATTGCCGACTATCATAATTTGCATCAGATGACGAGATGAACAATAACAATGGCGTTATATTTTAAATTTGCAATTTTATATTATTTATTAGGGATTTTAATTTCAATACTTAGTCTTTATATTTACGGTCTGATGTACTAATCTGCATTTTCATATACACATACTAAGCAATTTTTAAACGCAAAGTCTTTTTTGTGTTCAAAATTATTTTCTTAATTATAATTAAAATTATAATTGCTTATATACACGTATATATCATAAACATATTATAATTATAAGTATATTAATAATTATGTTATATCAATTTTAACGTCCAACAATAATTTTATATTTCGTATTATTTACTATTATTTACATGCTAAATACTTAATAAATATAAAGAAATCAAAGAAATAAAATTATTAAATTCTCTTTCAAATAACATGTTTACATTGTCATTGTTCATACTATCATATCTAGTCATTAAAGATTGAATATAAAGCGATACAAAGAATAAAAGCATTGTATGTATGACTCACTTAATTAATAGAGATAACAGAAATCCATCAAATTCAGCGATGGTACGCAGAACAGTATACAATCTATCTCATGGAGCGCGTTTGAAAATATTAACTCGCCAGTCCAATGAAAAGTTATTTATGAATTAAACGATTCGCGCGTGCTAACCGAACACCGGATATACCAAGACTGAAGAAGAAGCATAGAGAAAAAAAGCACCACCTTGGCCACCTGTTGATACCATCCTAAATATTCGTCACGCGTCTTGCTAACTGATTATTACAAATATTTAATTACAACGTGTCAAAAAATTCTAAACAACTGAAATCGTCTCTTAAAAGGTTTTACCGATCTTGGGCTAAACTATCGCAAAACTTGAAGTACGGATTTTGGAGAAAAGAAAGATGCTATTTTAAGTTCATTCATATTTTCTGTATTTTAATTTTAATTTTTAATTCGCATGCTTTTATCTCCGCATTCAATTCCTCTAGCCAATTATAAGCATAATAATAATATAATTAATTACGAATACGGGATAACAAAAAAAGGATTTTAAAACTATTTTTGTGGATGTATTTATTTTACATGATTAAGTAAAAATGATCAGTGTGAACGCTTATATTATATATATTAATTCAATTGCGAATTTTTAAATATTTTACAATATTTTAAATATGTTTGTGATAAATGACTAATAAATAATTATATACGATCAATCCTGATAATATAATATTTATTTAACGAATAACAAGTATTAGCTAATAATATAAATCTGCGATTGCTTCACCGCAGCTAAAAATTTGTTTATCGAGCTTAAATTAATTTTGCGTATGCGCATGCATATGCATCCAGAAATTAATATTGAATGTCGTTTGAATCTGTGCACTATCATGCAGGCCATCCATAAAATTTTCCTGTTCAAAGATGAATATTTCATTTATAGAAAATAAAAGTACAAAAAATAGTGCTTCCATTCATATTAAATTTTATGTTTTCGTACTTTTATGTTCGTAATCATATGCATTCCCCGAACTATATTGGCTAAAACCGACATAATAGATGATGGATGATCACGATATCGCATACAAGAGTAGCGTCTATTTTTTTGTTCATCGGAAATTCTGTCTTCAACGGAAAAAAATCGCGATTGACGAGATCATCGAGCGCAGCGGTTCGCAACGATGTTTAAAACTCTGAAGAGCGATTGAAGAGACGACGACGCACAACGACCGCGAAGAAATAGAGGGAAAGGAATACGAGGAGAAAAAAAGGACAAGCGACAGTGGTGGAAGGCGAGATGGAAACTGCAGGATGGAGCAACAGAATCACTTGACGCAAAGAGAGCGAGAGATGGCGAAGCCGACGGCTCGCATCCGGGGAAATAGAAGGGTAGGTGCTGGCTTCCGTCTGTCTGTTACCATAGCGACCTCGGCCGCCCTTTGGCTCGGCGAAAGGGCCGCAGACGGTAAATCTCTTGTACGTACAATAATCCCGCGGGTTGCCATTTTGCAATCCGGTCCGTCGAGAAGCGTCGTCTTGCACTCCCGGTTGCACACGTCGCGATGTTTTCGTTTGTCCTTGCATCACGTCGCCGTCCCGTCGTGTGCTGAAGAATCTCTCGTTGTATTACCGATTTTCACGTTATATGATGTAACAATCCAGTAGAAGAGTGCTTACTAACGTTACATTCTAAAAGCGTTTCTGGCCAGCCCCTGTATTCTGTAACTCGTTATGACAGTAAACCTCTAAACACAATACGAGGCAACAACGATAAGAACAGCGATAGGAATACACATAAAATTCCAATTCGTCGAAAATTTTATCGCTATTGCCTATTTCTTGTTTTTCGATTTGCATTGACATATGCATTTCCATATGTTGGATCCAACTGTTTCTATCATTATGCTTATTGCCTGTGTTGTTTTTGTGTTATTGCAGTTGCGCGTTGTGTTTAAGGTTAAGGGGATGTTGGATCGACGACCGAATTTAATCGAGGTCGATAGTACAGATAGTACTTTAATTCCAAATTTGATAATAGTGACATCTTTCTTATATTTATTATACATTGGTCTCGCTCAAATGCATTCATCTGTCTTTATCTAACATATTGCAACGTCATTTCTTAGAAGATTGAATACCTACTGCTAGACAATTATTGCTTTGTTTACCATTTCGAGTCTTCGTTCAACGTTCACGTCATTTGAAGATCGATATAAATTTTTTTTTAAGCTTTTAATCTTAGCTTCATAAACTTAGTATTGTTTGTGCACGTCATGCGCTTAGTGGTACATTATCGTGTCTATACGAGCTATAAAACTTTTGTATTAAGGAAACATTTACGTCAGGTGATAGCTCTACGAGTTTAAAAAATGTAAGTTTTTAATTTTTTTCCGATTTTTTAGTATAAAGTCTATTGTAGCACTCCCAAATTTTGCGACTATTTTAATCTTGTAAAAGAATTTTTGATTCCGTTCAGTAAATTCGGAGATTTATCGATCGATCTGTGAAATCCCGACAATTTGGCCACTCCCACTTAACGAGACCGTTATATATTGTCGTTGTGCAAATTTTATACATGGTAAAAAAGCAATGCAATGAAATATAATAATATCGTTACTGTCATAGCGAGTTATAAAATACAGGGGCAATAATGAAAGGGGGAATTCTCTTTAAGGAATTCTCTAACGTCTCTTATCAATTTTCACCATCGTAATTATTAACAATCAATGAAAAGTTGTTTTTCAGAATCGTCCTTGCCATTGATTGTCGCTAGTTGATAACGACAATCGTTGAAGACGTTAAAGATGATTGTAATTTCGCTACAAATTATGTTAGAATTCTTCAAAAGCTCCATTTGTTTAGCAACAAGAGTAATTAAATACTTTCCAGAATAATCAAAGATAAAATTTGTTTATCTTTTTCTACTTATTTTGTTACTACATTTACTACATTTAATTGCTTTTAGTTAAATTATAGTAAAATTCTCGATTCCATTCCAGAAAAAGTTTTGCAGAATTCTTTTAATTGATTTTTTGCTTAACGATGAATGTTTTTTCACATGGTTTTATTTTCCTTAATTGACTTTTAAAACTAGCTAAATACGTAAATAAATATTATCCGCGGCCTCTCTTGCGTTCGCGTGAGCGCAAGTATGAAATCTTATTTACGTATTTTCTTGCGTTCTCAATCGTGTGATACGAGAAATCGAGATTTTCGCAAGCGGCGACTTGCCGTTCGTCTTTGTAATCCGCTTTCCGGCAATCGCGACATTTCCGACGGGAAATTTTCATTCGTTCGTTTTTCATTCCTCCCTTCACATTATTATCCATTCGTTCATGTTCCACTTGCGCTTCGGCATCAACGTGATCCAACTTTTCTTCAACTTTCAAAACACACATTTCTTCAATAAAATTGGCAATAACTTGTCCAGTTCTTTCGTAAATGTAACATATCATATACTAGAAGGAATTTTGTTTGAATTGTGAAATATTTGCGTTACATAAAAAACATTGAAATTTTTGTGTCTGATGGGGTTTGGATCAGTCAAACTTTTTGTATAATAATAATATATATTTTATAGTTGATGTAATATTTATTTATCAATATTGTTTCTTCTTTTTTAATATTTCGATATATTAATAACCTTTATTTATTTAAAGAAGTTTTCTAAATTGTACTCTGTGTCTTGTGTCGTCTATCATGTCGTAAAGACTGCATTTATATCTAACATGTTGAATCTCTGCAGTAATCTCGCGATTCTCATCAAGTTTACTTATGTAGGCATATACGTGTATACCTGCAACAGAGTAGATGACATGCTGCCGCAGCGGGTAGATGAAAGAGAGAGCTATAGATAGATAGAGGGAAAGCACTTGCTTGTGGAGCTTCGCTTCATTCCGCAGCCTAAATTCGTTTCACGGATGGGCTAAATTTCTAAGCCACAGCAGGGATTCGAAAACGAAGCGCCGCGCTGGTGCAGCTCGTGCTTCGATGATGCAACCTAATTTGCAACCGAAAGTTGGTCTTACCATATATTCCTTGTTACATCACTCATGGACGCATTTAGATTCCCGAGTGCCACCCAAATATCATTTCATCCTTGTCTAATATTCGATAACACAACAAGGATAAAATGATATACATATAGGTAACGCTCAGGTGAGAATCTGAACACAGCTCTGGAGAACGGAGTGGAGAAAAAAATACATGTAGGTTTTTTTATTTTATTTATGCCTTAAACTTTTATCAAATTACAAGTTGATGATTACGATTTTTATTTCAGCCAATTATGATGAACTCGCTGGATCGTCAATCACATTAACCCATAATCTGATATAATACGGACTTCAAACTTAAGTTGAAGCGACAGAGCTTATAAGAAAATCAACGTTTCTTATTTCTCAAGTTAAAAAGTTCTCGTCATAATAAGATAAAATTGAATGAAATGATGAAATGCAATCATCGTTTTATATAGTTTGTCTTCTATGCTATATGTGTGTGCTGGGAAAAGTAATGACGTGAGCATGCCGAAATATATGTTAACAATATGTCGGTCGTGACGAATGAAAGAAGGTGTAGACTATTCTGCCTGCAGTAGGGGGTATAGGAAAACGAAAAGAGGCGGCGCTTACCAGACGAGTGCAAGGAATGCAATCTTCGGATTCTCAAATGTGCACGCGACGAGTCGCCCGCTACATAAGCACTCGCATAGATTCGGATAAGGATCGCGCATTCTGAGTGTCACCGGGAGCTATAGCAAACTCCTATCCCGCGAGAGCTACGAGCTGCATTAACGAATACTTGCAATGTCCTGTACCTTCCTTTCATCCTTGTCAACATTCTGAGACGCCACCCGGACGACTCACAATTTCGGCCACATATTATCTGTTGACCGTCTTTCTTCTTTCCTCAAACAGATACTAATGATAGCTTCAAATATCTTTTATTTTCTTTTTAAAAAAATTATTTATTTTATCTTTGACCCAAAGTTTTTATAGAGAAATATGGGAAATATAACTTGTAAAATAAAATCACTTCGAAAATAATTAAGTAGAACATGTAAATTTAATTATGTATTGAAAACATTTAAACTGGTTTCTAGAATATCAAAACTTTTTTGCAGCATTGCTCATCGAGCTCATCACCTATGTAATTATTTTAATCCAATAAAATTATTTTCAGATTTGTACCTACCTAAACTTTTAGATACTTCAGTAAAATCATTCTTTCCATGTGTATATTTATACATGGATTATTTTATCATACATTTGAAAAATAAAATGTTACCTCAAAGAAAATAATAAATTGTTCGAAAATTTGCCTCTTCTAAACATGTAAATAATTAAAATTTTATTTGCTCCAAATCAGGTTAGCCATAAAATTACACAAACATGAATAATATCGGTAATTTGACAAAATTTAATAAAGAATTATTATCAAATAAAATAAAATTGTTACAAATTACGGAATTTCTGGTTGTTAAGAATAACATTCTTGTTTATTTAAGCGCTGCATATCTCTCTCTCTCTCTCTCTCTCTCTCTCTCTCTCTCTTTCTCTCTCTCTCTCTCTCTCTTCGCTCACACGTAGAGACGCCCAGTGAATTCTGTCACGTAACAAGGTACGAAGTGCAGTGGTCCAAGCCGTAAATAGGCCAGAGCTACAGCTCGACTTCATATTCTGCGGGTATCCTCGAAAATATAGATCGCATAAAAGATCAGACGGACTGTATGCTGGATCCTTGTATATCCAAGCGAGTATTTCCTCGTTTCACAAACGTCCATGCGGTACAAAACGCACTCGGGAAAGGTGGCGTCTATCCAAAGGGGAAAAACATTCGATTCATGCGACACGTGACGATAACGTGACAGGACTGTCGGCGACACGTGCGCGTTTCCGTTACCGATGGCTTCTTTTTATTCCCCTCGTATGGAAATATTATTCGGTGGATCTTATAGCTTACAGAAAAAAAAACGTATCGTACCTTATTTATCCTATTTTTTATTGACGTGGCTAATGGAATAATTGCAATTCCTTACGATTTTCCCTTCGATAAGAGAATATTGTAATGTAATATTTCATTAAATAAGAAATTTTCATTTTTATACAGCCTTGTAAAGAGTACACAGAAAATTTTGCTAAAGTATTTAAAAATTTACTTATTGTTAGATACAAATCTAAAAATAATTTTGTAAGAAATTGAAATAATTACATAAAAATATCAAATATAATGAACAATGCTGCAAAACGTTAACTTTCTAGTGGTTAATTTAATCTTATATAATTATTTTGATAATCCAAAAACAAAATTATTTTTAGATCTGTATATCTAACTAAATATTTAGATGTTTCAGTAAAACCGTCTTTTCCATGTATAATACAATAGAAGAAATTATCGGATATCACACAAAAATATAACATAAAAATAACATAAAATAAAAAACAAAAATTATTAAGATAGTATAGCGAGAAGAATAAATAAAACAAAATAAAACAGTGCGTTTTCTGCATTTTATGCAAAATATTGGCATAATGGTCAGATCCGACTTCAATATAGTAGCCGAGCATTAATGCAGAGAAAATGTTTCCGAAAACCCGTACCAGATGAAGAAGGAACGCGAATTGAAGTTGGAAATGAACGAACAATTCGTCTCGCGTGCACCAAGTGCATTTATAACGACGTACTTTACCGAACTCTCCCTTTTCGCCCCCATCTCACCCTTCTTCCTATCGACTTCCGCTCTCGCGGCCGATGCGCTGCATGCTGTTAGAATTTATTCGCCGCTGAAATCATTTACATTTTATTTATCGTCCAGAGAAGCTCGCGTTGTCCGCGGGAATTTCCAAGGTAATTGCGCAGTACCAGCGTTTTTAACGCCGGAGGAGGAGCGATGCTCCAGATGGTGGCAATGTAAAAAGATGCGCTCTAAAATACTGCTGACTGGCTACACAAAAGAAAAGTACGGACTGAGAGTAATAAATAGAGTAAGCAGAATGCATTTGCGGGTCAATTATTGAAATATTTTATTGAAAAAATAAAACTAGCATTTTCATAATTACAATTATCAGCTTCGTTCAATACAAAATTGAATTCCATTCATATCAAATCACATTTTATAGAATAACTCCGGTATATACGCCGCACCTATCAAAAACTTAATTTATTAAGTATTATTTACTATGTTTAAAGTAAAAAAATTATATCAGTAAAAACTTTGTACTGTCTACTATTATGAAAAAAATCCAAAATGTTTATATTTCGTATTAAAAAATAAATTTTTTTAAACCCTTGCTTTTTTTGCCATATATCTTATATATCTCTAAGGGATATATAGCTACTGATAAAGGGTGGGTATGTATGACTCATAAAAAATTTACAAATATGCATATAAATAGGACGTAAAATGACACAATAACTTCTAAAATGCATTTATAAGGAATAAATTTTAATAAGGATTTTATTAAGGAATAAAAATGTATAATAATAAATAATATAATAATTACAATCTTCCCAGATGTATTACAAGTGTTATGACATGAGGTACATACAATATTTCATGTAGTGCGTTTATTGTATTTAGTGCACTGAATTCAAACTGCGCACTTTGTATTCTTTGGGCATAAATCCCGCCTGTTAAAAATGCCATATATCCCAAACAGATAGAATAAGACAACTAAACAAAGATTACAAGAGCAAAATATTTGTATTTTATTATACAACATGCTTTACTATTCCTCTCTACGCTCATGTATCACGAAATAACCACTAAGTTTACACGTCCTACAGTAATCATTTTATGTAGATTATAATTTATGATGGCGCTACTTAACACAGTGACAAATCGATTCAACTCATAATAATTTCATTAATATTAACGGTAAGAAACTGAAATTATAACACAATACTATATATATAACATATTTACTATATATATATAACATATATATAATAAAGGAGAGAGTAAATAACAGAGAGTAGTTGCGGGAAAATTCCTCCTTTTATTTTTTCTGACTTCTACAACGTAAATCCCAGCGCGGCATATTTGCCGGAATTACCCTAATATATTTTACATATTGCATATATAATTTACATTATATTAATGCATTATCTTATAATTATTTAAATTATACATAGAAATTTCGGAACATCGTGAAGATTAATCTCATTATCGTGAAATCCAGATGAATTTAATCTTAGTATCATTATCGTTACAGGTATTCGTATTCCTGCAACATTTATACTTATTTTTTTGTCTCCAAATCTATCATTATTTAATTGTTAAATAGTTATTATTATGTTTAATAGAATTATAAATTTTATTTTCATATAATTATATTGTAGGAGTAAATTTACGAAACGTTAATTACGAGTCGTTAAATTTCGCAAACACACGAAATGCAAACTTGAATTGCAACCTGAGCATCTTGCATTATACGTAGGAAGCAAGAATCGCAATTCGCCATGGCATAATACTCACACAATAACACAGCTTTTCAAGAGTAATACAATAAAAGCACGCCGTTAATCAAGACACGGACAAATAATAGCTAGTAGACAATAGTCTATAGAATGGCGGGTTTCCTTGAACGGGCCGCAATAGGATTTGCCATGTGAAGGAGATAAGCCATCCAGTTGCCACCTTTATTGGTCACTTCAAGTGATTTTTTAATTACGTCCTCTCGGGCTCGGTTCGGAACAACTCTCGTTGCTCTCAGCGAGTTCTCTAACCAACCGCGTTTTCACGGTAAACTCAATTGTACGACGGTTTTCTGTATACCGCGCTACACACACGGTGACCCAGAACTATCACCGTTTCTTTAGACCAAGGATTCTTTGAACTATTTAGAGCCGATTCCTCTTTAATGAAAATTCTATTTTACACCATCTTCTATTAGCTTTTATAAAGATTAAATATCTTTTTAAAGTTAACACGAAAATTGTGTTAAATGCTCAATAAGAATTATTATATTTTATAACGACAAGTATATCTTTGATCAATTTAGAATCGTATATCTTTGATCAATTTAGATTATATACCGATATCACTAATTAAAAATAAAATATCACATTTATGATAAAATTCATCAAAAAACATCAATCTAAATTGAGGAAGTATGATTTTGTGTTATATATTTTTATATTTTTTTCTTATTATATATATTATATATATATGTTTAATTTGAGGAAAAGTTTAATTTGAGGAAAAAATATACGTTATTTCTAGCATCTCGTATTAATTAACACCAAGAAAAGATCGATTTTACACTTATTTCCAAATTTATCAAGAAATGGAACACCCCATACATGGCATGCGAAATGCAGCGTGGGTCGGACTGCATGCAGCCTGAATTGCAGCGATGCCGCCCCGTGGTATAAAGCATTCTATTTGCATTTTATTGTTTAATATAAGTTTATGCTATCCTCTCAGCCAAGCGCGCGCGTTACACATCGCTGTCACGGAAGCTGGTGCACCAGGGCGACAGCAATGTCTCTTATCCGTCGGCGCTGACCTTTCTCCTTTCATAAATGACAGAATGTGAGACTATAATTTCATCACATTAAAATGAATCTTCCACTATAACGAATTGTTATGTGATATAAGAAAAGATTCCGCAAGTTTTAGTGATAAAAATGATACGAGAGATTCCATTTGTGTTGCGATAACAATTTTGTCCAAGAGTAAAATAAGAGATACTTTTTATAAGAGATGCTTTTTCAATTATTTCAAGTACAAGATATTTTTTAGAAATATATTTAAATTGTTATTATAAAGCGTTATATAATCCCATAATGGTATAAAAAGTGGAGAATATAAACATCTAATTGATACTATGTAAAATAAATATGTTCGTTAATCAATTTTATTTTATCACAATAATTATTTAGTTAATTTTGATCAAATAAAATAATTCATGTCTTAAGAGGATCCCAAATTCGTCTGTTTTACCGATTCAAGGACTCATAGATATACAATTTACGTGTCATCACTACATGCTATTACATTAATATCGCACATGCGAATTTTTGTAATACATTCATATTGAATTAGATTCTAAGTTTAATTTTAATAAAAATTTGACGTTGTTTGTCTTTATATTAGTCTATAGCCAATTTCGTATAAATTATAGAGCTTTTATATTAAGGCATTTCTAGACAATATGGCCATTATATGCTAACATTAATAAATGTCACACATATGTAATTATTCATATTGAATGTAATCAATATTTAGCGAATGTGTACAAACAAAGTTAGCCTATATATTAGCCATATCATCTGGAAGCGATCTTTAAGCAAATGTTGTTACGATTTGAGTCAAAATGTCACATTGGATTAAAATGGTAGAGACCTCAATTTCAAAAGTTTGTGTCGTTCTCAGCATAAATTCCATGCTACAGTAATACTTTAATTCTGCAAAAGGATTTCCAAATTATTCCAAAAGTAAAAACAATATATGCAACATTATTCTAAAAAAATTATTACAATACATTTAATTAATAAAACAGACGATTTTGGAATCCTTTTAAATGCCTCACTATAAGATCAACAAACCGGTGTCTGAAAAAATTTCTTTGATTTGTGAAAAAATTTCATTGATTTAAACATTATTTTTTTAAATCAAATAAAATTTATTTGTATTTAAAGAAATTATATTTAAATTACCAAGAAATGACGTTCAACT
>NW_012130095.1:366887-369423 GCF_000143395.1 Atta cephalotes
ATTTAAATCCAAGAAATGACGTTCAACTCATGATTTCTTGGATTTGAACATAACTTTTTTAAATCAAATAAATTTTATTTGATTTAGAAAAAATAATGTTTAAATCAAAAAATTTTTTTCACAAATCAGAGAAATTTTTTTCTTTAACCGTAGCAAAGAAAATTTTTTTTAATCGAAGCAACCATTTATATCTGATATATATGGCATATCTGATTTATAATTCGGTTGCTTATAACTTTAATAAAAATAAATTAACATATTGTAAAAATTTTTTTTAATCGGTATGCCAAATATGAAAGAACTTAATAGCACCAAATAAATGTATATATTTTTTATTAATAAAAAAGATTAAAAGTAATGGAAAAAGCATTGTAAATGCATTGCAAAAAAGCTTATATCAAAAAAACATTTAAGGGTTTTAAAGCTATGCGATATACCGTAACAATTTAGAGCAATTTGAAACGATAACAGCTTTCGTCAAAAAATGTCAAAACGGAGAAAAATTGGTGCTATTCGCAGGAAGAATTGTACGCATATGTCTATGCGTGCGAAAAAATCATTGGGTAGGGATGTGATCCCTGCCGCGCGCAAACAGCGGCTCAGATTATTCCCGTGACTGAAGATTGGTGGGTTTAAGCGCGCTCTTGCCATCTAAATCTGCCAATTTCCAATGGATACGGCTGCGTCATTGGTAGCTCGGATGTTTACCCGACGCTACCGAGTGAAAAGCGAATACGAAGGAGGACGAAGCCGACGAAGGCGCTCGGTGAGCGCACAGAGAAGAAGAAAGAGGAGAAAGCGGATTCGAATCTTTACCAACCACTCGTCGAGACACCTGCGGGAGGGAAAATCTCCTCCGCCTTTGAAAAGCGAGGAAGTGGAGAGGTTTATTGAGTCTTGGGACACGTAGTCTCTCGAGGACATGCCGGAAAGTGCGAGCGAAACCTCTTCTCGCATCTTCTCCCCCACTCTTCTCTTCGTAAACCGCCACGCATCCCCCTCTCGTCAATAGGGAATGATGGGGTAGAGTGTATTTACTGCTCGTTGCCGAGACAGGGTAACGTAAGGAGAAAATACGCTTTTCGCGAGAGCACGATTTAAAATGTAACGAGCGTGTTTAAGCGATCAAATGTCAAAATTCCTTGAAATTTTTTCTTTAAAATTTTCTTAGAAAATATAATTTCATGGTCCATTTTGCTTCAGGATATTCAAGAAAGATGAATAAGAAATTAAGTGTGCAAAACTTTTTAAAGAAATCTTTTTTTCTCTATAAACTTTTAAGACAAAAAGAACACTTTCCAGAACTAATTTCAGAATCAAACGATGAGAATTATCGAACCAAACCTCATTGCGCAAAATACGAACGTTCGTAGCAGTCCCGACTTTTCATGAATCATTTGTTACTGCAAACGAAACTTGTCCTTACTAAGAATGCAAACGCACGTCTTATCGCAATTTCAATCCCCATTTCTGGTTCATATCACGAATGTTTCAACCAACGCGATACCAGACCATCGTTGACGTTTGTCGAATAAGGAACCATCGCAAGGATCAGCGACATGAAAAACAACGATCAGTCATCCATATTAATGCTAAAAGAAATAAAAAGAGATAAGGAGATTTTGAATAATCCGAGCGATGAAACAAAATTTCCTATGGTTTTATTCACGTGCTTTTTTCTCACTTCGTTCTTCTCTTTTATACAGAAAGTTTTCAAGTTGCCATTAACATCTATCACACTTTGACACAGTTACATATCATTTAGATACAAATCATTCCAATTTACTAATGCGAATTTTTCCATTTTTACATCGATGTCTTAAAGAAAGGTTCTACTTAATTCTGAAGATGGTACAAAAAACATCTTACGTTTAACGCAATTACATATTTTCGATTTAAATATCGAGATCGCTGCTCGATGATCGATAAGTTGATCGAAATGAAAAACTTTGCGAGACGAAAGGTAAAAAGTCCCAGGGAGACAGGGTGGTAAACACGACAGTTGAGAGATGGAAGTTGCATCGGTTGTCTGGTAGGACCACGAGAGCGTAATTGGATATAATTTTTGCGGGCCGGCTAACCGAATTAGACGGCGGTGTGTTTGCGTTACTAGCGGCACGGTTGGCGTAAGGGCGGTAGCGCGGCAAAGGGGATGGAAAGCCCGCAGGGTAACAACCGCTGCGAATTATTAACAGGCGCCGCTATACGCGCCCTACGAGTCATGCCGACTGGTGAAATAAATCGGCCCGCGGCAATCGCCAATGAAAAGGATGAGTACACTTGAACCTTTGCAAATCGACAAAATAGAGATGTTTATGGATTGTAAATTAATGGTCGAAAGCAAATAAAAATAGAATCTTGACTTATTACAATTGTTTTTGTTATATTTATATAGATAAATGTATTATTGATGAAAATATTCTCTCTCTTTATATCTTTCTGGTTCAAATAATAATCTGTATATATATATATATATATATATATATATATATATATATACACACACACACACACACATATATATATATATATATAT
>NW_012130095.1:370380-387394 GCF_000143395.1 Atta cephalotes
CTTCATAACAGAGAATGAAAAAGTAGAGAATAAGATAGAAAAAAAGTTGATCGCATATCGCGTTCCTTTTCCCGCTTCAAAATCCGAGATTGCTTTCCCGCAAATCGAATATCTTCTACATGCGGTTTTAACTTTTGCCTTGGATCTTCCGACTCCACAGAATTGGCAGTTAATCTCGCGAGAATAAATTTATCGACCAACGAAGGTCGGATTATTCTCGCTACGCGCCGCCATACATCAGTTTGGAATTTATACGTGCGAACCCATTGTAATTTTTAAGTTGCTTTATTCGTGAAATGTCCGTGGCTTTACAGTTCCTGAGGGAAGGTTCCTCCTGCCGTTAATTCCCGGCGTAAATTGCACCGCGCCCGGAATAATGTGAGCGACCACCGAGCAGTGAAACAGCACGTGCCATGTTAAAAGAGCGCAGGTGAACAAAGAAGAAACGGGAGCAAGTTAACGGGCTGGGAGCCGGGATGTCTCCAATCGAGAGGAAAAACGCGCGCATACCTGCAGTGGAATAAAATCGGACGGGTTTACGGGCGGAATAAAACGCAGTAAAACTAATTGTAAGTCACACCGGCGAGGAATTATTAGACACTTTTGCCGCTCAGAATACGAATGATGGATGAAGAGAAATTATTTCGTGCTTTCTCTCAGCTTTATTAACGCTCACATAGAGAAACTCACAATTCTTCATGAACATATGTAACGTAATTAGTATATGTATATTCGGTATTTTCACGTCAGCATAGAAAGTAATAAATCAGTTTGAATAATATATGACTTACAAAACGATAATTCGATAAATATATTCAATAGCTAAAGCCAGATATTTTTAACTTAAATTTAGTAAAATTGTTTCATCTAATATAACTGAGGTACAGTTTAATTTTTTGTCCACCAGATTGTCTACCGAATATGAGAAAAATTGAGGACTATTTTAATTTAGAGAAAATAAAAGTGAAGGAGGTAAGAGCGCACAAAAAATTATTTATTTAATATACTGAGAACTTTATCATTATTTCTATGTGAAAACGATTCTTCATTTTCTATGACATAAAGATACAAGAGTGAGAATTTTTACGCAAGCATTTTTCAAGAAGCATTGCACTGTAAAAGACGTACTCTCAGAACATCGACGAGACTGACTATGTAACGCGAGTGCATTCTCCATAATCTAAGCACATCGTAGCTGGCAGTTACGACCTCAGTAGTGTAGAATTATACAAAGGGGCGGTGTTACGTTTCCTCCGGCTCGGGATTCTCGTAACTTTAGGACATTTCATTTGTTATGTACCGTCCCCCTGCTACTTAATATAATGGGCTCTACGCGAAACATAATACGCGCGAAGGCGATCAAGTCTGAGGACAGAGTGAGTCAGCATCGCAGACCGCTCGTTTACTAACTATTTCAGTTATTAACTATACAAAATTTAATAACTTCATTCATTTATTTGATTCGTATATGATTCTTGAAAAGAATGATGAAAGATAAAAGAATGCAGCTGCAAATAATTTGAAAATAAATCTATGAAAAAATGATGATAAATAAACAATGACAGATACAAAATATCCTTTAAAAACTCGTTAAAATTTTCAGTTTTGTATTATCATTATTTCCAGTTACTTCATAAAATATTCATAAGATCAATGTTTCAAAATTAACTTCATAAATGTTTAGTTGATAATTTTCAAATCCTCTGCTCAAAGAAATATAAAATTAAACGAAAGATATTAGAATAACGAATATGTCATAAATGGTATTATAAAATTCCTTTCTTTCTGCTTGAGAGCAGCAGATGTGACTTGTCTCAGTTCCAAGGTATCAATACAGAACAGAGGGTTCAAAATTGCAAGACTACCATAACCGGCTTCTCTGTGACCAGTGGTTACGTGGCTCAAGTGTTACGTGGAAACGCGACCGCAACACCAGGCCAGTAACGATGGCGTTGTTGTTGTTGTATCATTTTAGACCGTCATAAACGATCCCCTTCAGCCTGCAGCGCGTCGACTAAATAAACCTTATAACACCATCTCTGTGTATATATATATATATATATATATATATATATATATATATATAGAGGGCTACGATATTTAACGAAAAATACAGCGTAGCTTAGAAATATTTTTCAGCCACGTATCTTTTCGTATTTGCACTTTAATAAAAATTATTTGATGAATTATAAGCTATAATTACTCTAGCAGTTTATATCACTCATAAAAATATTACTTCAAATATATCTTACACAAATCTTAGACAAATCAGTTAGTTAGTAAACAACATAAATAAATTCATAATTTCGAAGAAGTAGCATTGAAATGTGACCTAAAATTGCAGAAATGCAATCTGCACGAAAACAACGCAAATGTGTGTAACTGTTTCAGTACTATTATTTAGACGTTTCATTCGAAAACAAGACTTTTCAAAAATAGCACAGTTTTTATTATTTCTCGATTTCCTATTGTTAAAGTTAGTATTTTCAAACTGACCAATTTATATATCTGTCCATTTTCTTCATTGAAAACTTTACGTAATCCAGAGAGAAGATTAAAGTCTTTTCCAATGTTTTTATCATTTTATCTTATCCAATAAATGCACGTCTCATTTCATTTAGATTCTGGTGGAAGAATTTCGTGATATTCTTCTTCGTACTCCTTACCATTGAAAAGTTTACGCTATGACTGTTGTAATATCTAATAGATTATATTAATCAGCGAAGTGTTTGTAACATTAAAATGCAATAGAGAAGAAGTGTGATTACACGAAAGTTTACACTATTCAAATTCAGAAGTAACAAATAATATTCTAATAAGATAAAGAAATCTAATAAGAATGCAGAAAACTATTTCTGATTGTTTTATTCCGTCTATCTAAATGAGTGAAATCTCATTCGAAGAAATTAAAAATTTAGCTTGTCTTGAAAAAAGAGTGAAAATACGACCATTCTTGTTGTCCGAAGGTATGAAATCTCAATCTTTTTTTTGGAGTGAGGTTCCATCTATCCTGATATTACACTCCAAAAAAGGGATTGAGAGTTCACTCCTTTGGAGTGAATCTCATTTCAAAAGAGTAAATCTAAAAAGAGTGAAAATTTGCTACTCTTGAACAAAAGTGATCGTTTTTATTCTTTTTTCAAAACAGGCTAAATTTTCAGTCTCTTCGAGTGAGATTTCCATGAGATTTAGAGAGATTATTATTATATCTACGTTATTATTATATATACACATATATATTTGTAGCTGTGATTTAGTGTTTTTATAATAATATAATTGTTATTTCAGCAAATTATTGTTACATTATTATTACATCATTACTTATTAGTTACATTATAAACATATAAGAATCCACATCCTTATAATTCCATAACAAGTTAAATCGTGTCATTTAAAGAATGAAAGTGCATAACAATGTTACAATATATGCGTTCAAAGAGATAAAAACAATTTTCTGAGATACCATCGCATAACCAATTTAGGCTTCTTCACCTGTTCACTTCTCTCAAAGAAAGCACTCATGGTCAGCAGAAATTTAATTAAGAAACACGCACATTCTAGCCCTTTTCGTGGTCGCCCCCTTTCATTCTCTTTTCATTTGTCAGAACTCCGGCTCCTAAGGGTGCAATCCGTTGATTAGGAACGCTACTACCGTCAGTAGTGTCACCACTACAGTATGGCCCGTCCCAGAGGTTGTTGCACGACCAACGGGACGACGCGAGCGTCTCCGCAGTCCTGACTTAGCGACATCCCAGGGTTTACGGAGGACGCTGTAGGACATCCGTCATCATTAATCATGCAGGAATAATTAACGTAGGACAAGCCTCTAATTAGAGACTTATCGTCGATGCGCGAGATCGTTTAGAGTCGCGCCCGTCCTCGTGGGATAGCGAACATCACAGCGCCAACAAATAGGTTTCCGGATTTCTGCACCACTTGGAATTCCACGGAAGACATATTGAGCAAGTGAATCATAGATTCAAATTTCGCATGGTGTTCACACGTGGTGTACGTTTCAAAGTAGTCTTATCTTTAGTCTTCTCAATTACTAAAGATATGTAATTTTTATCTCAAGGTGTTATATTTCAATAACATAGACAATAACATAGATTTATTACTTCATTTTTATGCTGATTGATTAAACTCTAATTATTAAATATGAAATAACACTAAAAACTTAATATTTAGTATGTAAGTTTCAGTATTCAAACAAAAAAAGAATTTAAAAATATCACACGACATTTCCATATTCTTCTCAGAAAACATTTAATATCTTTTCAAATCACGTAAAATGGTAATTTTTATACTCATAATATTTTGTTTTCATAAAAAAGTAATACTTAGTCTCATTTAATTATCGATTTAAAAAAAATTAATTTTCTAGATAAATCAAAAAATTATCAAATTTTGCTTGGCAAACAATAATAATCGCACAAAAATGCGATGACCAATTTAATCGGCTATTTAGTAACCATCAGGTATCAATCGCGACAATAGAGACAGAAGATTTCGTCTAAATAGATCCAGAATAATTTTTCGAAATAAGTAGCAAAGTGCCTAAATCATTAATAGGTAGATAAGTTCGCAGGTATTGATGTTGCTGAAATGATGAAAAAGATGTAAATATGGAGATAAATGAAAGGAAAACAAGATAGAAGATCTTTTTCTTCTATTTCCTATCTTCGATTTAATGCATATTATTGAACAACATTTAGCATTTGATGTTGCATTGTCATTTTATTTCTACATTTGTTATGTATTGTCCATCCAGAGGATGCATTCGAAGATGTGTTAATGCCGGAAATATTCAACTGTCATAGCGATAACTTTCCAATTATATAAAAACAGATTCCAAAACTACTGCTTAAAAGAATGTATGAGCCTTATTTTGATATAATTAAGCATTATTAAATATAATACAATTTAATACATGTTTTCTTAAATAATAAATAAAAACAAGCGCAATGTAAAATAATAATTTTGTGAAATTATATAAAATAAATGTTATCAAATTTTTTATTTTTTAAAATAATTCATATAAATTTATTCAGAACTTATTAATATGATATTATTTAGTTACACATGTAATATCTAATAAGAAGAAATTATGCTCAAAAAATGACAATTAAAATTTAGGTTACTTTGAAAAAGAACTGGCTCTAGTATTGCTTTAAAATAATTAACGAGTGTCCACCTGTAGACCACTACTCGGATCGTGATATTTTGAATGAGTTCGCAGAGGAGCAACGCCTAATGAGCAGAAATGCCATTTCACAGACGCTTACGACACTCTACATCATGTGGAGGCTGATAAGCAAGCAGTAAAAAACAAAATAATTTTGTCAGAATAAAATAAAATTTCTTCACTGTCATTATAAGGATGTTTTATAATATCAGTTATATAATAATTGGTTATATAATAATGGGTTATATAATATAATAAAGGAGGTTATATAATATCAGTTAAAAGTATCAAACAATTAGCCAAAATAAGCTAATATTAGCCAATATCATTCAAAAAATTTTGATATTAGCTCGCGAATATACAAGAAGCATTGAAATCAATTGCAAAAAACAAAACAATAAATAATTTAATTTTTAATGGTTTTATGCAGCAAAATGACTACATTTGTTATATATATAAAGCAATTTTAGGTCAATAACTTTTAAACGAGTCAGGATCGAAATAAACTTTTGTACGAATTTATAAATTTACAAGTTACAAATTATAAAAATAAAATATAAGGTGCATTCAGCCACGCGTAGGATTCTTTTGCGAATGTCATTTAAAAATCTTATGTTAAGAATATAAATTCATAAACGTTTTGGTTTATATCAAGTTATATTCAATATGCCGTATAATATATAAATAATATATTAATAACAATAATTCGTAATCTTTCATAAGATTAAAAGAAGAATTAAAATAAATAATATATCAATAATTTTTTGTTATGCATTCCTTCATAAGGAATGTTAATATTTAGTTGAAGGTTCCCCTGTCAACTAAAATAATTTTAATCTCCTGCATTCAACTTCTCCATTAAGCTTCTCGTTCCACGATGGGTATAAATTCTGACACACTGACAGTCCATAGATAACACATTATTTTTACAAATAGAAGTAATTCTGTTTCTGATCATCATCTTGTCTTATATATAGAAGAAAAATCTCAGTATTGACAGAGAATAATATAAGGATCATTGTAACAAACACAGGTACGTCCATAAAATATAGATATTATTTATTTTAACTCTTTTAATCGTATGACTACGAATTATTAATACATTATTTATACGGCATACTGAAGATGGCCTGGATATAGGCCGAAACGTTTATGAATTTGTTAACGTAAGAATTTTAAATATATGACATTCGCAAAAAACATCCTGCGCGTGGCTAAATGTTTCTTGTATTTTATTGTTGTACGAATATTTATTATTGTTGATTAGTACATGTATACAATTTGATTTAATTCTTAACGTTATTTTCTCATCAAATTTACAAATAAATTTACAAAATATTAAAAATATATAATAAATATTACAAAACACAATTTAATATAAAAATTAAGACAAACAAAAAAATTAAATAACTTTTGAATTAATAAAAGAATCGTGCTTAAATTTTACACAGATATCCAGACGTAATAAAATAATCAATGAAATTTTTGTACCTTTGATAATATTTTGATTGGATGACTCATACATCTAAATAATTTTTCTCAGCAGGTTGTCTAAATATTTATTCGCAAAACTTTTCATACCCTATCTTATATTATTAATTTTACATCAACAATTATAATTATTAATAATAGTTATGAACACACATTTATTTCGTTTTCGATTATACATACATATTTGCTCAGATGTATGGTTATTTATTAATTAATGAAACGAAAAAAAGTTTTCGATATATTTTATAACAAGTCGATTTTATTGATTGAAAATGCCATCTATTGAAATATATATGAAAATATTTTACTTAATAAGAATCTTCTTGAACCGTACATTTTATTTAATTTTATGCAAGAATTTTAATTAATTGCATTATTTCACTTCAGACAAAATACGATATCAGACCGCATCAAATGGCATCGAATGACACTGGACGACACCGGAATGAGTCGAATGGCGCTGGAATGAATCGGAATGCGCCGAAATGAGCCGGACGACATCCGAATGGCACCAAATGGCATCGGACAACATTAAACTTCGAGCCGAGTAATACCAAAATATGCCTTACATCCGTTATCAGAATAATTTTTATTATATTTTTCTTCCGATATCACAATCTGAGGTAATAATGATAAGTGGAACAATAGCTAATTATCTTTTACTGCATGTCTACTATAATATTTTTAATAAATCATTTGATAAATCTCACGATTTCTGTTATGCAACAATATATACAATATACATAAATAGAAAACAAATTCAATGAACATAAAACTAAAATTATAAGTTTCTTAATATTTAAATATCATTAAATAGAATAACTTTTTAAGAGGTACTTTTTAAATAAAAAAGCATACATATTAGCTAGGAGTGGATTGCTATATACAAAAATTTTAGTAAATATTCTGTTTAGAAGAGCCCCCTCCAATGACTTTGACCTTAACATATGTCAAGGTCATGACCTTGAGTAACTTCCAATAGGTTTTAATCGAGAGCTCGTTATTCGTTAAAAAGTTATTAAAATGAAAAATTTTTAAATATAATGTCTTTTTTCTATTGTACTATATAAAACAAAAATTCTCTGCTTTAAAATAGATTTCTTGCTTTAAAAATAAAAATTTTCTTTGAAAACGTTATTTTCTCATATAATTTTTGTTTTTATGTAGTAACGCATAGAGGCGCACGACTTTCGCGTGGAAAATCATGCGCCCTGTAGCAGGGAGGAGGAAGGTGGGGTGAAAGTCGCTTCGCATGAACAGTAAAATATATTTTAAAACAGGAAATTTTTGTTCTAGTAAGAAAAAACATCATTTTTCAAACTTTCCTTCTTAATAATTTTTAAATGAGTAACGAGCGACAGCTAGGACCTGTTGGAGGTTACTCAGGATCATGATCTTAACAATATATGTTAAGATCAAGGTCATTGGCTCCCCTAAACAGGACATTTACTAAAATTTTTATTCTATATTTACGAACTTGTAAAAAATGTAATTTTATAAAAATATTAATACGTAAGTATAAATAGAAAGAGTAGATAATAATGTCGTGCATCGCACCATCAATTCGACAACGACAGCTCAAGATTGCTCAAGAATCTCGATATCCTATTGCTGTATTTAGAAAAAGGAGACAGCAAATTGCCAACATTATTAGCGTTCTTCTACCGTCCAAAACTGGCCGAAACGTGAATGCATACTGACATGCTCTTGCTTTAGAACCGATTCCAATATAAGATTAATCTTTAAACTCGATTTTATTTACTCTGTTTATTTTTTTCTAATTCTTAGCAAGATTAACTTACATTGGTGGAATTTTAGTGAGTGTTACGTGGCACAGGCATTTGCCGCTGTTATCACTATTGGCCGGTCGCCGTTTAATCTGCTACTGCAGACAAAATTCCGTAATAATAAGCATAAGGCGTAAACAATGTGCCAATCAGGATATGCTTTAAATCTAATCTACATAATCTAACGGAAATAGAAATAGCACTAAACTTATTCGTAAGACAAATTTCGATTGTCTTACGAATAAGTTTAGTGCTATTTTTATTTCCATTAGATTACGTAGATCTAAAGCAATGTTCTGATTGACTCGGCTTAAGTTTACGTCTTATGGTTACTATTAGGGCTGTAACAGAAAGACTTATAATTTTAAGTCGACAGTGTCTTAAGTCTTATGTCTTTAGCAATGCTAAGAACTATCTCATGATTTATGTTTTAAAGATACATAAATACGAGGTGCTTTTAAAACATAAATCATATGACATTTCTTATGCATTACCGCGGATTTACAATTCTAAGCCTTAAGCCATAAGAAATGGACGAATCACAGTTGATTATTCTCCTCGATAATTGGTCAATTTCTTTCGACTTGAGGCTTAAAACATCTATTGTAGATCCAGAGTTCGTAAAGACTTAAGTCATAAGACATTGTCTTAAGATTACAAGTCAGCTTTCTGCTAAAACCCTTACAGAAATTTTGTCTGCGGTAGCCCTTATCAGCTTCTCCCCTCCATATGACGTAACGTCTGTGAAATGGCATTCCTGCTAATGGGATGCACGCGAAAGAGGCATCGGTCTCTGTATACAGTTCGCTTTCTCTTTCCCAGGTTGAAACGTTCTATAAATTCGCGAAGTGCGCCGGGGGGCGATCGACTGTGAGAGGGTACATCTATCGCGGGCAACAATATATAGATTCGTATCGGCGGCAGTATATCAGGTTTTATGGGCGCGGTAGTTATTTACGCGATAGCTAAAAATGCGCGCGGAAACGGTGGTAAACGCGCACTGAAGACAAAGAAGGGGTTGGGTTGGAAACGAGGTTGCGCGAAAAGTTTCCTACGAGGGTGAATTGGAGGGAGAGAAAAAGACGTGCCTCGCGCCGAGTATCCGTGCGATTCCGCGGGTAACAAATTTATACGGGATCGTCTGATTTATCGGCCGCAAGTTTAACAACGGCCGGCCGAACAACTCCCCGGGTTGAAGGGTGTGAGTGGCTGCTGCCGGGAGGACGGGGCGAGAGGAACTGCCTGCCGATGGTAAAATTTATGACGCATTCGTATGGGTTTCCGCATCTCGAGCGAAGTCACTCTCGACGATCTTCCAACGAGATATTCGATGCACCAATCGTCGATTCATAACGCGCGTAGTGGTGCACTCGTCGATGAAAATTCTCGTCGGTTGTCGAGTGAGAAAATGAAGTGCGCGTTACGCGCGAGAAAAAAAGGATTTAAAAATTTTAAGAAATAAGGATAGATATAATAGATACAATAGATGTAATTTTAGCACTATTACATATACAGTTTTAGTATTATTATAAAAAAAGAAATTGAGTTAATAAAACTGTTAAATCTCAATTGTCGTTTCTTTTCAAACATTTCTACAATAATAAAGTTAAATATATAATCACACACGCACGCGCGCGCGCGCGCACACACACACACACACACACACACCAGAAATTTTGTAAGAAAAGATTAATTGATTTTAATATAAACTTTTTTGCTATTCAAACTAAATATTTGAAAAGATGACTTGAGATTAAATCAATTTATATTCACTTTTGTGGAATAATGAAAATAAACATAATTTATACAGATTTATATATTTTATTACAGTACAAAATATTATTATATGAGTATTTAAATAAAATCACAATACACTATCCTGCATGTCGTTTTATATAAAGCTCTATTATTCTTTCGATTTTCTTAATATCGGATGAGAAAAGAATAAAAAAAGGAAAAAAGGAAATAATTCAACCTGTATATCTATATATTGTCATTAAATTAACGTTAATGTGACGATAATGGTATTCAGTTTAGAATTGGAGCAGCATGAGGCAGAATCGATCCGCTGTCAGATTATGCTTACAGCGACAGTGATCGATAACTGTATAATTTCAATGAGCCCAATATCAGCTGGCGCAAATACCGTCGAATCAAACTTTCAGCGCATCCGATCCGCAACTTTCTTCACGCTTCATTTAGTGTCATAAATCTCGCCAAATCCACCTCCCTTTCCGTCCCCACTCTTTCCTATCCGAGGTAATTTATATCGACTATGAACAACATTATCTAAAAATTGCTCACGGAGAATTAATCGTGGCTTATTAAAACATGTTTCATAATACATCAATGACGTATGTATGCAAAATTAGAGAGACATTTATATCACATGAAACTTGCTTTATCGTTAGAAATAGTTGGTTGAGAAAGTTCTCATTTGAAAAATAAACTAAATGTTAAAATCACTTTTCAAGTTGAAATTGACTTTTTCACACATAAGGTATGCTAAAGTTAATACACGCGATGACAGATTTCTGCAGAAGGCAATCTCAGATGTAGTACTGTAAATATACTCTCTTAAAGCTTTACTTTATTGATATGTGAAAAAGTCACAAATTATTTAAAAAATCTGTAAAATCTTTTAAAAAACAATTTTATGAACAATATAAAAATTATATAACGTAATATTAATACGAGGGTCAATAAGTTAAGTCAATAAGTTTTTAGAAAATCTGTAAGAGGGCATTCGCAGTGTCATGTCACATTATTTTTTGACAAGTAGCATCTCTCAGCTGATTATTGTCAAATTTTGAGCGGAATTTATCGCGTGGTTTCATTTCTATAGACGATTAAAGCGAACAATCTTTGTTTTTTTTGCAAAATGGAAAAAAAACGAGTTTCGTGCAATGATTAAACATCTACATATGAAAGATTTAACACCGAAAGAAATCAAAATCGAGTTGGATAATGTTCAACACATCTGCACCAGCGTTTGCGACTGTATACAATTGGGTGAATGAATTTAAACGTGGTCATACATCCACATGTGATGCACCTCGTTCGGGATGTCCAATTGAGGCTGCTACGCCAGAAATCATCGATAAAGTTCACGATATTGTTTTGACTGATCGACAAGTGAAAGTGCATGAGCTTGTTGAGGCATCACATGCCACAGTGATTTCAATTTTGTACGAACAATTGAGTATGAAAAAGCTATCGGCAAGATGGGTGTCGCGTTTGCTCACTGTGGACCATAAGCGCGATCGTGTGACGATTTCAAAATATACAATGTTTGAAGATGTTTTAATCCAGATGAATTTCTGCGTCGTTTCATTACTATGGATGAAACATGGATTCATTACTTCACACCCGAGACAAAGGAACAGTCAATGAACTTGGGTGAACCGATGAACAGTTCCGAAGGAGGCGAAGACCGTAAGTCGGCCGGAAAGGTGATGGCCACAGTTTTTTGGGATGCACGCGGTATAATTAATATCGATTATTTTTCTTTGAAGCGAACGATTAATGGCGATTACTATGCAACCTTATTGGACAGTTTCAACAACATTTTGAAGAAAAAACGTCTCCATTTGGCGAAGAAGAAAGTGCTCTTCCATCAAGATAATATATAGATTCACACATGCTCGGCACCGATGGCCAAATTCAATGAATTCCGCTACGAATTGCTTCTCCATTCAGCATATTCGTCAGATTTAAATCCCTGCGACTATTTTTGGTTTTCAAACTTGAAGAAATGATTCGAAGGAAAGAGATTCACCATCAGAGAGCAGCTCATCCGAAACAGAGGCTTATTTTGAAGAGTTGGACAAATCATTATTCAGAGGGCTTGAAAAAGTTAGAAAATCGGTTCAAAAATTGGAGCTGAAAGGAGACTATGTTGAGAAATAAAAATGAATCGATCAAAAAAATGTTTTTTTCTAAAAATTTATTGGCTTGCCCTCGTACTTCCAAATAATATAATTGAAAATATAGTATTCAATTATAAAATTGTACGTAACGAATTATGTATATATATATATACACACACACACGTACATATACATATATGTATGTATACATATAATATATAATCTATGAAATTATTATGTATCATTTTTGTAATTAAAATTTAGGAAATGATAATATGTAGTCAATACAATAGTCTATAAAAAATATACATATCTAACTGATATACTTTAAACTATAAATAGAAATTATCTCTCAAAAGATTTACAGAAATGGATTTTTAGCTAAATTAAATGACTATTTCAATGATGGAATAAACGAAATGGACAAGAATAAGAGTAAAAAAAGAGGATTTCTTCGGTTTAGAGGTTCACGAGGAAGGTACGGGATGAGGCAAACTAAGATCAGGGATGAGAGTTGTTATTTCAGACTTCGAGACGACGCCGAGATTCTCAGTTAAGAATTAGCGAAGTAATTAAGAGTCCGGAAATGGAGCAAAATAAGGGCGGGAAGCTTATATCCAGAAACTTATACTGAACTTGCTGGGAAAATAGTCTAACTTGCCGCGGACGGAGAAATGCGCCACGGCTCTTTTCCATTTAGAGAATCCGATAATATTCTTCTCTTCGTCTTCGTTCGGAGCATTCTAGAACTATCGTTACTCCATTAATATATCAATACTCTCGATAACTCGAGAAGTTGATCAATTCTTAATCTAATCCGAATATTAGATTGCTTTTAACATATTTTCATGCATACACTATTATTTTCAATATTAAAGTAATTTAAATTTAAAAAATCTATTAAGAAAAATTTTACTTTAAATTCACTAAAATATAAGACTTGTAATCTATCTAAACTTAATTAGAAATTTTATTAAAAATTAATTCGACAAAATATTATGATATAACTAGTAGAATCAATGCCTTTAATGATCTTAGTTGAATCTTAAGTGCTTATTTAATTTTGTGTGAATTTATATACTACGTATGTAATATATAGTCCTTTAAAATGCACGCCGAAATGATTTTTCAGTCTTGAAACGCAAACTCTACTAAACTATCGTAATAATATCACGAGTTAAATTGATTAGCAATTTAGCAATTTAATACTTTTTCACATCTTATAAAGATTTTAATAATGCTGAATGACACATCAAAATCTGTAAATAATTAAGTCTATTGTGAAAAATACTATCTCGGCCGGGATTCGAACTCGGCTCTTGCATTTTGTGAGCGTCTTAAGCCTTTAGACTATCGAGACCTTAATAATATTCTTCGCAATAATTGACATATAGGAATAACGTATTTCAAGCAATGTATATAAACAGTATTAAATATTGTATCTTATTCGACCGTAAATTTTATGACATATTTGCGATATATTTTTCACACACGAAAAAATCAAAATATCCATAAAAATAGAGACTAAATCTAGTGTAAATGTATATTCTCTATTTCTGATCAAGTTATTTATATACGTTTTTATGCACACTTAGTTTAGAGGTCATTTCGGCCGCAGTGCAAGATAACATTTTGCGATTGTTTGAAAATCGTGTATTTCCGCGTAAAATTGGTCGTTGAATCAGAAAATGATAAAATTAAAGCGATTAAAGCAGAGAAAAATGATGAAAAAATACAATGTTCGTTAAAAATGGTTCACATTTCTTTTTCGGCTTTTCTACAATTTTCTTTGTAAATGTAATAAAAAAGAAATGATAACTTTTTTCTTTTCTTTTTTTTTAAACAGTTGAGAATTTTTAGTGATTTTCGACAAGAATGAACTTTTTAATCATTTTACTCTGTTGCGATCGCTTTAATTTTATGATTTCTGATTTAATAATCAATTTTACATTTAAATACACGATTTTCAGATAATCGCAAAGTTTCATCTGTAACCAAAATGACATCATCTAAACTTTAAACGTATGTACAAAAAAATGCAACTATATAAGATATCATGGAATGGAACGAACATGCTTGATTTCGTCTCTATTTTTATGAATTTTTTCATATTTTTCGTATGTGGAAAAAATTATTTTTGTTAGATGATGTTATATTTAGAGTAATACTTTAATAAATCGATAAGTGGAAAATATTAAAAATCAATTTACTAATAAATATATACAAATATAAAAAGCAGTAAATACCAGAATATTTTATATCAATTAAAAATCTTTATCGTCACTTTTTCATTTCCGTTTCAATTCTTTTTTGAATTCTCTGAAGACGACGAACAAGATAAACGAATAAATAATCAACGATATTAAATGCCACATCCTGCTTTCTTTTCTCTCTTTTCCAAGTTTTATTAATTAACTTCTCTTGCTCGAAAGAGCTCGAAGTTCACTCGTTTACTTAAGAGGTTAAAATTCTTTTGAAGTACTCGTTTTGCAAAAATAGCATCTATGATTTACAGTCAAGTACGGAGAAGATAAGGTAGCGTAAATAACACTGGTACCACTTCCTTTGTGCAATAATCTTTTTCTTTTGTAATATAAACTGCAAAAATATTTTTAAAATTTGCGAATCTTTTCAAAATAAATTTATATAATTTCGATGATCTGTATTTTACTCATACAGCATAATTAATCGATCTTTTTTTTTTTACTTTATTATTTTGCGAATCATCGTTAATATTTTCTTCCAATTAATTGTACATAACATATGAAAAGATTCAGTTTCAAATAATAAATAACTCATTTTGTCTAGTATTTAGAGAAGAAAAGAATTACATTAAGCTACACACTTAAATTTATTTTAATATATATTATGTTCAGAACAGATATAATTATTATATAATCATTTTAATTAATTTAAGATTCAATTAAAAAAACAAATGAAGAAAAGTATGCAACAAAAATACTACTACTTTTCCTTGTAGAGGATTGAAAAGAAATTGGATTGAAAAAATTTTATTATAAAAATTTCATTGTAGTAGAAAAAACAAGTTCACGAGATAAATAGTTTAACAATTGAAATAATGTTAGACCTATACATATTAATATGTTGTAGAAAAAATGTACAAGTGTCGTATTTTAATTTTTATATAATCCAAAAGAGAAAATCTTGTCATGTCGTTTAGTAAAACATATTACTACTTGAGATGTACAGAAGTTTCAAGCGGGTCAGCCCTGATTCAACGCTTTTACGACAGCGACAGAAAAGTCTGTGAAATCTTAACGATCCGAACGTTCGAAGTGTGAAAGGAAGGTACGGATAAAAAGTAAAAAGTATAAGCGACAGGAGCGAGACGAGGGTAAAGGATAATCGGAAGGACGCGATGGCGGGACCGTCAGGGACATCTGGCTGCTTTGTCTTCGGGCCAGGACACGCCCCCTCTACGAGTCAGCTTAGCCCCATAAACGCTTTTCTTAGGGGCAATCGAGTCCCTTCTGCGATTTACCGGCCATCGAGGGCGATCTTTGCGCCAGACAACTACTTGGAGGACCACCCACCCGGACCAAGGCGAGGTCTAACTTTCCGAGCGCGTGACGGTCGCGTAACCTGATGAGGCATCCGCGACGCGGAATTTCACGTGTCGAGAAGAAGTAATGCCATGGCATTCGATTAACTTTTGAAAAATCTAACTAAAAACAAATGTAGCTTTTGCTACATGCAAAAACAATCATTTAGTTTTGGGATATGTCTATATAAATAATCTGATAAGCACAATGAATTTTATACTTATTAATATCATTTAAATTCTATCTTTATCATTTAAAAAATTATTTTAACTAAAAGTTTCTTCTTCAAATTTTTACCTAAATATAAAAATAAAATTTAATCGTGATCACAATCCATGATTAGTTTACAATTATACGATCACTGATCGTAAGAAATAATTAGACTGTCTAACAAGAAGTGAACACGAGTTGCAGGGAAGGAAAGAATGAATAAACGGTAGACAAAGAAAAAGAAACGTCGGCGTGCACAACGAAATCTGATTTTGTTACGACTGTTTGCTCGTCGCAATGCTAGGCAGACGGTGTATACTTTGAACAGCAACGGGCAAACTCGCTGACGAGATGTACGCAAACGGCAAAACTCGGCAATGAGGCTGGCAAATTCACGAACCGCGTAGCGAAGGCGTACAAGCGTAGTTCTCTTTTTGCCAGATAATAATTGTACAGAATTGTGGAAATGCTGAAGTAACATGTAATAACAACATTAAAACTTGAAAATATGTGTTAATTGAATCATTAAAAAATTATTTGCTTACCATTTCTCATTTAACAAAAAATTTATTTATTAAAGAGAAATAGAAATAGTAATATAAATGGATAGAAATTTTATATGTATATTTATATATATAATTTTATACAAACACCAGTGATATTAACAATAATATTAACGTAACGCGCAGCAATTTCTTTAGTGATGATTTGCACGCAAAGAGTGCGAATCATATGTTGAAAGAAATAAAAAACTTCTTACAATCAATCGTGAAATTAAGAAGAACAGACAAAATCAGATATCGCATCAAAGTACAAAAGTAGAAAATTACTACTTATAATCGGCCACAAGATAAACGGGATAGATGTCAGGATAGATAGATCATCTAAAAGGGGTCGCAATTTCATAAA
>NW_012130095.1:388130-393576 GCF_000143395.1 Atta cephalotes
AGAGAGAGAGAGAGAAGGAGAGAGAAAGAGAAACAGAGAGGAAGGGAGGAAGGGAAAGAAAAATCACCCGAAACCAATGAGATGATATGTCGTATCGCTATTCGTAGCGGAAGTCCTGAAATTCGGCCAAGTTTGATTGAAATTTGGCACCGACAGCCACTCGCACAGTCTGTAGGGTGTGCAGATAGGGAAAAAGAGAGAGCAGACGAAGATGAAGAATCGCTGTCGTAAAAAAGATCGTTATTACGAGCAAACGCGAGAAAAGAGCGCCGGCGAAGATTCCCCGATGTCATTCCGCCCCAACGCACCAGGTAGTCGTTTCACGCAATAAGAGAAAGAGGGGGAGGCAGAAAGAGAGAAAGAGAGAGAGAGAGAGAGAGAGATAGAGAGAGAAAGGGAGGGAGAAAGGGCGCCACACAAAACGAGGGACAAGGCAGAAGAATCGGGGGGTATTCTTGAGTGCAACCGGAAGGGGACAAGAGTAAACTTACGAGTGTCGCACAAAGAGACGACGACGGAAATGCAACGGCGACAGCGATGACGGCGACGTCGATGTCGACGTCGGCGCGGCGAATGGCTCTCGGGATTTGAAAACGAGCTGCTCAAAAATTCGATTACCGTTGGAAGGGTAAAGTCCGAGACGAGGAAAGAGAGGAACGGTCCCTGCTCCGGAAATGGGGGCGCGTCTTCTGATTGGTCGGGTCGGGAGGAAATCGCCTCGAGATTGGTTATTATTACCCTGTTAACGCAGTTACCGTCGCCACCAATCGCACTCCCAATCATCTTCGTTATCGAACCCTTCGGTTCGGCTCGCACGACGAAATCACCTTCCTCCGGGTTTCCCTGACTCCTTCGACCCTCGACACACAGATTCCTTTCGTTCCCCTCATTGACGTTCTTATACGCACGATCGACTCTCGGATATTCACGGTCAATTCGGACGCAAACCGTGGATTTATTTGTCCCATTGACTGGCAACTTTTCTAGTCACTTCGAACGCATTATATCAATATAGAACCAGTGAACTTAAGAATATAGTAACATCATTAACATCATTATTTTAATCTAAATTTTTATCTAAATATGATGTACGTACGCCTCAAAATACAAAGAGATGAAATTAGAATTTTCTCTTATCGGCATCCCTATAATATATATATTACATTGCAAATATGTAAAATCATTTGATTTAATTAATCCAATTTCCATGTTTTCAAATTAAATGGTAGATAGAATATGATTCTGTTACTATTCACTTTTCAGGACATCCTGCACGGTACAATAAATTGAAACGTGTATATCTCCGAAGACAAATATCCTCGTCGTTGTGGCGTGCCAACATGCAGCTGGAGAGCACAGATAAGCAACGACGCGGTAATCCTGGGGCACAATGTATAAGTTAGCATGGGTAGACATGGCATATTACATAACATTCAACCAGAAGAGCAACGAAAAAAGATAAGTAGAAAATTTTGTATAATATGTATTTAGACAGAAACTTTCAAAAGTATTATACCATCAAAACTTATCTAAAACTAACGTATAACGTATAATAAAGAAGATATTCAAATAAACGAACATCTAAAATATATATGTATTATGAACAATTTCTTCTTAAGAAAATTTTATTCTTGTAAAATATTTATTCTCTTAGCCGATCAAAAATAAAAATCGTAACAAAATAAACGTTTATTAAATGAATTTATACCGAATAAGAATTGAATTATTTTAAACACCGAAAACGTCCAGCCAAGCGTAATAATAAAATTAATTCAAAACAATTGTATTGCTATCACCCAGAGAGAAATCTGGCGAAACTTTCTTGCACATCGAATAAATTTTCAGCTACGTCTGTTTGCATTATGTTGCTATTATTAATGCTGCACATTTCGATATTACGATTGGATAACGCGCGAGGAGAATTTCATAATAAGTATAAATCTAAAAAAAGAAAAATTCTGTGAAGAGAAAGGAATTTTTCAGAGCGTTTCTCCTCCCTCACGCGTTCTGCGGAACGCACAATGTCTATTATATCCCAGTAGAAAATGTCGATACTAATAATATCCGGCAGAAATTGGATATGCCGCCGCGGAAAAAGGAAAATGGGAGGAAGGATACTCGTTATAACGAAACAAAACGTTGCTACGATTGAAAGAGCGTGGCGAATGGAGGACCATCCCGTGACTGATGGTAACGAAATCCGTACGGGCAAATTGAATTATAATTAGCACACTCGTGTGCAGTGGCGGAAGAGCGAAGGGCTGGAGATGCCTTTTGTCTCCAGTAACGAACCAACTGTCTCGGATCGCGGATAAAACAAAATTTTAACGCCGAAGCTACAAGTGAAATTTCATTACTCATAATAAATGTGAGAAATTAAAAATAATCTACTCTCTTGAAATTACTTTATAATTCAAATATACTTCTCATGGAGATTTCTTTGTGCATCATTATTATGAAATTATCCAATTATTTAATTTCAAAAGTCTTAATTTTCAATCTCCTATGTTGGTCCTTGTATAGATATCTCTTTGATTTCTTTAAACTCGTATACATTAATAGAATTCACATTGAAACATATGCTAACTTATCGAGATACATTATTGCATGTGAATATTGGAAAGATTAATTTACTGGATCACGCGAATTCAGTAACGATTTCTTTCAAAATTCATCAATGTTATTAAGCTTCAAGTAGTTTCAATTGATATCCGGGTCTTTTTTGCACCCTAAAAATTGTTCTGAGAAACAACAACTGTTAAGAGACAATTAATCATTCGAAATTTGGCCAATGTCACTGTAATAAGCGCGTGAAAGATACGAGATCCGGGTATGTGCGGGGGGTTTCAGAGGTGACAATTAAGGTGACAGTTAAGGTGACAATTAGAATGACATCGCGTATTCTTTGTGATCAGGTAATTTATTTTCTCCTCTAATCTATTTATTTATTAATTACTACAGGCAACATCGAGGAATTCGTTAATATCAAATTAATCTTAGCAAATAAGTATAAACCCGAGATTAATTTTAATTTTTAAGTAAACAAAGCATTGAAAAAGCTTTATAAAGCTTTAAGGAAAATTTTTAACTTTTTCGAATCATTTTCTCCATGGACAATTAAATGTGCCTTTTTAAAAAATAAATATATTTTTTTCTCTAGTCTCTCTTTACCTACCTACCTATTTAAAAGTGAATGAAAGAAAGGAATAGAACAAGCAAAACTACTGCCTGGTATTACACGTTTAATTTCTCTGAGGTAATACGCGAATTAAAAATTGCAAAGAGATTACAATGTTAAATACAAATTTGTACTTAACAAATGCTACGATGACTTACAACATTTTGCAGATAAAAATTTTCACAGTTAAAACAATATATAAAGTATTACCGATGGCATCAATATTCGATGATAAAAGAATTCATCAATCAATATTCAGTGGTAAAATGATATCAATTGTCGTGCGGTAAAAATCTTTCTTGTGATTAAGAAAGATTATCAATTGAAAAGATAAATTTTTTCCTCTAATATTAAGCACAAAGATATGAAAGAAGAAAGACATTGCACAGATTGCAATTTCATATAATCAATGTTTCAAGTTGAGTTACTTTCGAAGTAACATTGCAGTCGTATTTCTCATGGCTCTTTTAGCGAGATCATAAATATAAATGAGATGTTAACCTGATTATTTAATTGAAATGAAGAGATTGCGATGTCTTAAAGTGATAATTGAAATAGCAACAAGTCATATTTGATGTCTTTGTCATTATCTTTGGCATTGTGTAATGATATAATAATGCAAATATGTAAAAAGAAAATTGCACTCGTGAATAAAAATATTAGCTTGATTACTTATTATTATATTACGCAACTAAGCTTGATAAATATTCAAAGACCCTGCAAAGTCATATAATTAATATTTTAAATTTAATTAAAGTCATAGTAGCGTCAGGTTTCTCGTGATATTTCCACGATTAGATTGTAAATATAAACAGAAGTATTAATCTGGTTTTGCCTAGGAAATACAATAATCGGGAATGATACCTGCAGGGGCTACGAATTAGTTCCACACAGATAATTCTCTATTGCTCAGCTTACAAAGCGATACTTCGATCGAATAGTGAAACCAGATCGCACAATTAGGAAGCTTCACACTGAAAGCTCAGTAAATACGCGATGAGGGCTCGATTTCATGCATACAATTCAAACTATTCGGTAGGATATTTGAACAATACATAATTTAACAATAAAATTGTATTATATTCATGCATTTATAACGTTTTCATTTAAAAATATACTATACTATTGTACTTATTATTGTATATACTCTCTGTATTGTATTCTCTAGGCAAATTAAATAAACTAAATAAACTAAATAATAATCTATAAATATTGATCTAAAAATGTCTATAAATATCGATGATCTAAAATAATGTCTATAAATATCGAGCTCATTGAGTAATCGTTGAAAAGTTTATCTTAGTTTTCTATAACAAAAATATTGTATATGTTTTAATAAATAACTAATGAATAACTAATTTGAATAAACTATTATTATAAATTTAAAGTCTATATTAAAGTTTTTATTATAAGATTCTCACAAAGTGAATGTAGCAATAGACTACTACGATTAAGATATATTTATCATATCAAATGTACAATAGTTCTTCCGTATTCCAATTTATATAATATACGTAATTAAGATTTTTAATTTTTAAATGTATTACTAACACTTTATAAAACGATTTATACAGAATCGCACTCAGCAAACTCAACAAATATACAATAAATATTTGATAAACATATATTGCAGTTTTATATCCCTCTTTCCGGCTTTGCCACTTTTCGTTCGGATAACAAACGCTGCGATTTTCCGGATATACGCTAGAGAACTAATATATTAATATGAAGCTTCAAAAGAGGCTCCGGTGGGATTCCCTTTGAGCACAAGATGGAAATCGACCTCGACTCGATAATCGCGCGGTCGAGTACGAGAAGTTGACGGGGCCGAGATAAATCTCAGAATTTAATATCCTTCGAGAAAGTATGTAATATTCCCTAAAAGCCTGCCTCATCCCTGCAACTCTGCGAAACGATCGGTTTCAGGGGTTGCACGTTTTTTGTTTAAAACTGGGAAAAGAGCGCGCTCTCTCACGCCTCGTAACAGTTTCGCATCGGAAAAAGACGCTTACCGTGCCGACGGGATGACGACGGGCAGCTAGGTGGAAAGGACGAAAAGGAGGGATTATTGATGGGCCTCGATAGATAAGACGCGAACGAATCGCTGCTGGTGTAATTACGAAATGGCTGTTAGGAACGTTGGCGGTTACTCCAGCGTGAACCGATCCATCATCCTTCGTCGCTCTCTCTTTCTCTCTCTCTCTCTCTCTCTCTCNCTCTCGTCTCTACNCTCTACGTCTCTCTCTACTCTACTCTCGTACTCGTCTC
>NW_012130095.1:393596-399056 GCF_000143395.1 Atta cephalotes
GTCGTACGGTGTAAGTTACGTAATACGTACGTCGTTAGGTACGGTTACGGTCGGTTACGTCCGTACGTCGTCGTACCGTACTCCTACTCTCTCTCGTCTCTCTCTTCTCTCTCTCTCTCTCTCTCTCTCTCTCTCTCTCTCTCTCTCTCTCTTTGCGGGGTGATGCAGAATTCTCACCCTCCCCCTCCCTTCCTTATTGCCAAGCACTTTTTCCTCTCTCCGGACTGCCGGCTGATTTCATTTGCGCTTTAACGCCTTCCAGATGATCAGGGGATCGCTCGGCGTAATTACCATGAAGTGGCTTTCATCGGGCTGCGCCCGTCGTTTTATGCTTGCTGCGCCACAGTCATTGTTCGTAGATCGCCTCTTTCCTCTTGCCTTCTCTCAGCAGAGATTGATCATAGATCATCGGCGACGTTATCGTGTCGCCGCGCGACGATGACTGACGGAAGTTATAGGGAATATCGGAGGGCATCGCGATTTCGAAAATGAAAGGTGGAAAATGAAGCCTCGATAACGACAGCTTTCGAGAAGAGTTGATATTCCATCCTTCGACACTTCTGCCACGCAATTTCCTTGTCGAAAATTTCAATTACAAATCTCGAGTAGTGGTACAAACGGAATGACTGTTATAGTTATGTATCGACACTACGTCGATAAAAGTAATTTTATAAAACTTTTCATCGATGAATCTTAAGATGGTACGAATATAAGATATTATATTATATTATATTATATTAAGATAGTACAATAAGATTATATATTTCTTAGAAGCGATTCAAGATGCATTTTTTAGTACAAAATATGTAGAAATAATTGAAAATTCTGCTATTTTTCTTATATTTTCAGTTTTAATGAACCAACAGTTATATATTTTATTTAAATTTGAATTAATTCAACTTATTTTTTTGAATGTAATCGAATCATCCTTACATGTAGCATATATTCGAAAGATGTTTTTTAGAAAAATTGCAGAATTTACAATTATTTCTGTACATACTACTGCCATAAATGCGTTTTTAATCAAAGAAATACACGTTTTTTATCATTTAAAATTTTTTTGTGTAAAATCATGGTCAAAGGACTTCTTTGGACGTCTTTAGAACATCTCTGATAAAATACTATATGAAATACGTATGAAGAAATAATGAATTTATTTATTAATCATTAATTATTGAATTTCTTCACAATCACTCATTGTGCCATTATTTCCAAAATAATTCAACTATATCTAAAAACATTATCGCGACTAACACTTTCTTCGTCAATTCTTTTCATGTATTTCAAAGATTTAATTATTGATATCTTTAATTAAGTCTCGATCGCCTTTACTGTCGATACGATTTACACCGAAGAATGTCACCTTCTTCTCCCACAGACGACATTTGTCGGCGAGCTACGTCATTCGTTCCTCTCTCTCTCCCCGCAAGCACTGCCGACGGCGGCGCAAAGTAAACGGAGTGGCGAGTGACGTGTTATTTACCGCCTTGCTGCAATCTCAGCTCGTCGCCTATCCGGCAGCCTCTCACCGCCTCCGCCGTTTCCTTCACCCTCTTCCGCTATTTCGCGATCCCGACTTCCTTCGAGGTTCATCCACTTCTGCTCGTCGTACGGTTAAAAGTCAGCCGCTACTTTAGCGGAAGTTCCTCTCGCTGCGTCCTTCCATCCTCTCAACGTCTCATCATTCTGGATTTCTCTTCCTCCCCGCAACCGTTCCTCTGTCACTCCGTTTTCTCTTTGGATGCATTCTATTTTTGAATGATAGATTCGTATTCGTGAAAAATCGGCAATAACAATCGAATTGAAAACGCAGAAATGACGTCAGCCAAGAAAAAACTTTGTGAGCTCTTAGTTACTTACAGAACAAACAATCCGGTATCTGTGTATGTTATCATTCTTGTCACAATTACAGATCCCTTCTTCATTTATTTTTCTTCTTTTACGAAAACACTATTATCTTTTTTCGGAAATAAGATCGCCACTCGATGTTGGACGAGGTGTCGAGCGTAATATTATTTCCCTTAATGCGACCTACAAAATTAACGTTGTCGCGCTGAAACTTCTAACATGTTCTCAATTGTAGGAAACAAATGTTTCCGACGCTCAAAGATCGTCCTTATTTATAAGCAGCGAAAACAAAAGCTGACCTTATTGCACGAACAAAATAATATTTGCAAGATAAAGATGAGCATTTTGAATTGAAGACAAATGTGTTTATACGTTTTTAAAAATTATACTCGTGAAAAAAATAAATATTGTGCGTCAATTAATTTTAATAATGATAAAAATAAAATATATAAATATATAAAATATTTAGAATTAGAATTAGAATTAGAATTTATTACATATTCTAGCTTCAATTCAGGATTGTGTCAAGACTGACAAATAATTTGCATGCGATTATAATACTGATCGAAATAAACGATATAAATATTTTTCGCTTAGAATTATTGCTGCATATAACTAATATCCTTTAGGTTCATATCATATCTTTTTTATTATTATTACAATTAATTGATGTACAGTATTCGTTTTTCACGTGTATAATTTTTAGACTCGCATTAACCTGTTAACATATTTATCTTCAATTATACCTTTATCTTGCAAACATTTTGCTTGAACTGTAAAAATTTACAAAAATGTTATTAGGCATCAAAATAACCGAAAATTAACCTTCTTATTTGTGTTACGAATTAGTATTATTAAAAATAGATATACGGTAAAAAAAATACATTCCACATATTATAGAAATAATAAGTTTAGTATTGATTAAAGTAATTTTAAATTTCCCAGGTAAGAATTTCCAAATAATCATTTACAAAATTGCAATTATTCTCACACCGGACGTAGTCTTCCTGCGTCCAATTGCACGTTCAACCATAGCAAGATTTACAGTCCCTAAATCAACGAAGAAGCCAAGAAAGAAAGGTAGTGCAACTAAAGAGAACGCGCCGAGAAACGAGACTAAAACGTACATCAGCCTGCTCGTAACGATCTCTCGAGCTACCGAGTACTACCGGGCCATTCGTGCGATGCGGTCGGCTCCGTTTTAGGCTGTGTATACAGTCACAAATATTAATTCCGCGCGCGGCCCCTTTTCCAGCTTTCCTCCTCCGGACGAGCATTTCTCTGTCGGGGCATTGGGCGTTTATCACCGTCGTTTGTTCCAGGCGATGCCGGCACATAAGTCAGGATGATTAACACGCGAGGCGTGCGTGACTGGCTCCGGCTCGAGCGACTCGAATTTTATTCACTTCTCACTCCCTCGCGCTCTTTCGCCTTTTTGCCCCTCTCTCCGACCATCTCTCTCGCGTCGACTGTTCGCCATTGGTTCGCCAACCGTGCCAGCAGTTAAGGTCGTGAAGTTTAAATTGCCACGTGCTCGCCGCCTCGATGGGTAATTAAGGTCTCCTCCCGAAGAGCGCTCGTCAAACGTTGCACGTCCATATCGCGGACTTTCTCTGGGATAACTGCTGAAAACTCCTAAGTGGTGGACGCAAGCGATCGAGATTTATTTGACGCGTGGGTCAACGGATGACATATCGTCACGATGAACTGGGCTGGTAATCATGGGTCCGCAGGATATTAATAGCGATCTTTCGGAGTGATGGACGTGATTATGCAACGTCAAATTCTTCACTTCACTGACTCACCCCTTTCCTTCTAGTTATCTAACGATAAATTCTATTTTAAATTCTAACTCGATTCATGATGGTAATCGAACAAGAAACAACAAATTTATTACAGTAGTTTTGTTGAAGTATCTAAAAATTTAGCTAGATACAGATATGAAAGTAATTTTATTAGGCTATCAAAATAATTATGTAATATGTAGAACGCTCAAACTAGTTATTAAAGTATCGAAATTATTTGCAGCGTTATTCAGCATGCTTGAGATTTCTCTATGATTATTTTGGTGAGCCAACAAAATTATTTTTTGTCCGTATTTAGTTAAATTTTTAAATATTTTAAAACGTTTTTTTTTCTGTTTATCTAAAAAAAGTAATCTCGATAAGTATATATTTTTGCATTTATAGTATTTTTATATACATATAATATAAAATAATGTTAAGTAATAGGTATTGTAATATAATATAACAAATGTATTGTAATATAATATAACAAAATATAATAAAATAACACGATATAAAACAATGGAGAAAGCTATGTTACATAATACGCATATAAAAAAAAGGAAAGAACATCTGAAATCATTACATTTTCAAAAAAGTAGAATGAACTGCGCTACGTGCAATTACTCCATCATGGAGTATCATCCATAAGTTGAATGAAAACATACCTTGACGAGGTAATAAAGATTCTTGCCTTGCCAATTCCTTAGATTTGAGAGCTCCTTAACTAGAAACTCAGAAAATCTAGCAGTTTCAAACTTTCTTTAACTACACTTACACTTGACTAACGTATACAACGTGTAGATATAACGTCAAATATTGTGGCATGCCTTATATAGTACGATCTTATCCTATTGCTGTACGATAAGTATTACTTACTACAGCAATATGCTGTAATATGAAAGTACGTTTTTGCCCATCCGAAGAGACACTCAGCTATGAAATGTATATTTTGCATGCAACAGTATACTCCTACTACAATTTATTGTTAGTACACTGCAGTTGTAATATCTTACATGGCGTATAATTACAATGTATACTTATCACATACATCTCGCTATTATAATGTCGTATATGTTAAATGTTAGCATATATTACAACAAAGTAAAACATGAGCATATATTACAAGAAAGTACGGATTTATTGCATATGCGGGCGCGTGTGTATTATGAAAGATATATATCTACCGCTCAAAAAAGAAGTAACCAATAGCAATGTTATGATTGATTCCGCAGATATCCGAAATATGATAATCCGTTCTTTGGAACATTGCGCTTTGTAATCCCTCCCCCCTCCCCCCTTTCTCTCTCTCTCTCTCTCTTGCTTTCATTCTGTTTTCCCTCTTGCTCTGTTATATTTGCTTAATGCATAAGCAATTTCCGTGTCGGAGGCGCCACAGACAGTTTCCTATAATAACCCACTTACAGCGGCCCGACGATGAACTATTGTCGCGACTCGGCCAATTCCATCCGGAATTGCGACTGCCGCACTATCGCAAGACACCTTGAGGCGTCTTGACCCAGAAAACAAGGCTTGCTTCCATGAGCTACGAAGACAAATGAAACGAAGGAGGGATGCAAACGAAACGGAAAGATTTTCGTTTAGACATTTGAAAACACGATATCATTGGATCAGTAGCCAAGAGACAGTACATATCCTGCGAGAGAGATAAATCAAACAATGGAAATGGGTGATATTACGCGACATGCTGATGGCTTCGTAATAATCACAAAACAATAAGTTAAGATTTTTGCTTTAAAACGATAAAAAGTAATAAAAAAAAATATATATATATATATATATATATATATATATATATATATATATA
>NW_012130095.1:399822-401870 GCF_000143395.1 Atta cephalotes
TATATATATATATACTACTCAATATATATATACTATAAAACGAAAAAATATATATTAAACAGTTATATGTCGATATAAATTAAGTAATTTATCTTCTTTTTTTCTTGTTTTGCTCTAATTTCGGAATATTTTATTTTTCTTTAATATTATTTTAAATTATATTTTCATCGTTACAGATGAAAATGGCCTAATCTAGCCGATAACTTATGCGGTAATTTACATAATTGTAGAAAACTGGTAAAATTGTAATTTAAAAAAAAAATTAAAAAATTTTTATACAAAGCTCGAAAAACGTATTAAGTTTTTAAAATGAGTAAAACATTTTATTTAATTCATACATATTTTTTTAATAAAATATTTTGATATTGTATGATATTTTATACAGTATATAATTAGCAAACTAAAATCCAATATCAAACTAAAATAGTAACTAAAGAAACTTAAAAAAAATTGTGATCATACTATGTATAAAAATTTAAGAAGAATATAATATTAAGTTTCAACATTCCACTTTTCAAATGGATATAAGGAGTAATCCTTATATTTTGAGAAGCAAATCGATATGATTTCAATGATGATAAGGCTTGTTTTCAAATACAATTTTAGTAACTTATGAGAATCGACTTAATGAGAATATAAGAAGAATTTTTATTATTTTATTCTATGCATTAGTGCGGAAAACATGAATACAGTTTATTTGTGCATAACATTATCGAAAATAATAAATTTTACTAAAATTACTAATAAATTATCATATTCTATTGTAAAGTTATAGTAATCGTTAAATTAAATCTGACAATAATTTTACATCTCGAATCGTCATTCTATTATCCGTTATTAACTTCCAACTATGATAAAAATTAATGATAGACAATAGTAATATGAGAAAGGAAAAAAAAACTTGACAAGTACTTTCATTTTAAATTGATGTAAGAAATATTGAAATTTATAAATTTAGGTGCGTAAGACAGTACATTGAACGAAGAAAAGAGAGTGAATTAATAAAATAGAGTCGGAGAGAATTTCTCCGAACGAGCGACAGCAGTTTTGCTATATCCTATCAAAGATCGCTTTTACGGGTCGTTGCGTTCCACAAATCGGTCGTCGGTTTCATTGGCTCCACACCCATGACGACACATGGTGGTTACGCATCGCTGCGTTTTGCCTTGCGGAAACGGCGGTTTTATGTATTTCACAATAAAGAGGAAGAGAAAGGAGAGAACGGGGCGTGAAAAGGGGGGTAAAAAGAGACTGAGAGAGTGAACGGGTTTGTGCGGAACATGGAGGCGGAACGTACAAGCGAAAACCGTGGAATCGCGACGAGCGTAATCAACGGCATATTAAGCTCTTTGCACGTCAAACTTGGCTGAACATCCCTCTTCTCCCCCTCCTACCTGCCCTCCGCCCCGTACCTTTCTACTAGGATTCATAACGCAACTCATCAGGCAAATGCACGATCGATATCGCGCACCAAGCGCGAGGGAACTGCTACCGCCCCTCCTCCCCCCGTCTAATAACCCTGCAAATATCGTATCTTAACCCGATTCCCATCCCACTTCGTTGCTCCCTCTTGTGTAGTGGTTCCGTCTCCACCCTCGTCCCGGTCGAACGAACGTGGCTATCATGTTTGTTCGGTCAATGTGACGGACGTATAGTGCTACTCCGGATGGGCGAACGGCATCCCAAATCAATAATCGGCATGCATGCGGAGGATGTGATGTGTTCCACTCTCTCTTTCTCTCTATCGGTGGAAAATATTTTATAATGGCAGGTTCTTTTCGATGAGTCTGAAATCGATTACCTTCTTCTGTCGAATTTCTATCGGAGATAAGAATCAATGTAATTTTAAGTTTGAATCTCTCTCTGTCTCAGTTTTTACTTTTTGCAGATTAGTTTTTATTTATATCGTAATTTCTACGTTTGCTGTATATTATTATATTTCGAAGCTTAAGAGAATAACTATTCTAAAGTGCTAAAAATAAATAAATAACGATCTCTCTCTCTCCCTCTCTCTCTNTCTACTACTACTACTACTACTACTTACTTAC
>NW_012130095.1:401890-417839 GCF_000143395.1 Atta cephalotes
CTTTACGTTTACGTTCGTTCGTTAGTTACTTTAATTTAATTATTAGTTACGTAACGTAACGTAAGTAAGTAAACTAACTTAACTTAACTTAAGTAGTAAATAAAAATAAAATAAATAATACTCTCTCTCTCCTCCTCTCTCTCTCTCTCTCTCTCTCTCTCTCTCTCTCTCTCTTTGATTGTGTGCTATGTACATAAAAAAAAAAAATCTTCATTTGTCGATATAATGGATATGCAACGACTGTAAAAAATAATTCAGGTATGTCTTGAAAACTAAGTTCGCTGAAATTATCTACATCGTGGCCGTAACCGAACAGGATATGTATACGCAGGCAGAAATGCAATCAGCGAATTCATAAGACACTAATGCTGTGAATCGCACGTAGCGGATGATGAACGATGTGAATAGCGCTAATCGCTCGTCATAATAACAGCCGTGTCACCCTGTTACTCGCGCTGGGTATTATCCAACGATAATCAACGGTCCATAATTGCGGGGTACTCCCATTTACTGGGTTAATTGTTCTGCTGCGATGATTATCGCTCGTTGTTACTCGTGTATTTTACACCCTTAACGGTCAGTTCGCGCGAGGAAACGTCACGCGGCTGTTTTCTTATGATATTCGCGATACATTAATTGCCATTACGAACGATGCGATTATCGCGAAGTGCATCACGAAAGCCTATCGTGCTGATCGCAATCGATAGCGCTTAATAAATCCATTTGTCAAACACGATTATCTTATGATTATTAATGGAGATATAAATAAAGTGCGAATAATGAAATGAAAAATATATATGTTCGTATCTAAAAAATAAATTTTTAATCAAAATTGTATAATTCCATGGAGAAAAAGAATCATTATATTTTATGTATATAAATATATATATATACAAATTCACACAACTGAAAAAACTAAAACTTTAAAAAACTAAAAGTATTCATAGTTCTTATTACAAGATCGTTTTAAATAATGGCTTAAGACGCTAATACGGTTCTGTGATTAGTTTATAATATCTCAAGATTATACTTAAGATGATCTTGAATATTCTTGAATATAAGAATTAAATATAAAAACCGGCCTAAAATCCATTTTAATCGAAAGTAGAATTATTTATACATGTTTCTTTGAAAAAAAGACATTTTTCTCATTAGGTACTGGTTATTGCAACAAATATTCCCGAAGCCTCGATGGTCAAATTAAGAAAACACTTACACGGTATACAGGAAATCTGGGTTTGAATCTTGGATAAGGTAACATTTTTTGCAATAAATTATTCACAGTTTTTAAGATTCTTAACATCAAAATTATTAATGTTCTCTAAGATAACTATTGATATCAAAATTACTAAATTGTTTGCTAATTGTAATATGTGATATGACTCTAGTTCTATTCATGATTGTGTTTCAATACTGAAAAAAATTCAGCACGCGATTTGCAGAATTGGACAATATAATATAATATATAAAATTCACACTGAAAAATGTATTTCGGAAGAAAATTTAATTAAATATATATATAAAGCACTAAGATCCATTTTGACTAAATACGATCATTTGTTCTAATTGATGTAAGTATTTTCGTACAAAAATATAAAATATGATTTTATTTCTATGTTAATTTGTATAATCTTGAAAAATATACATATTTGTTCTTTTCTCATGAATAACAAATTCTTTATCTCTTTTCACTTTCGTTGAAGAAACCTGATGATTAGATTAATCGGAGAAAGGAATTACGGAAAATGACACGATAATTTTACATATCACAGATTTTCTATTGTGTAAGATAAAGAGTTAAATAAGCGCAAGTCGAGAATTCGCAGGCTTTGCTAGCGCCATTGAATGTGCTGCGGTCCGATTTGTTATTTATCAGGAATCTTGTCGTTGAGAAGCGGCCACAACTGTCCGGGATTGTTCCGTTTCAGGGTTGGCGACGTCCAAGTTCATTACGGCGGTCGGTATAACCGCTTCGCATATGCTCGAGCATCGCCGGGAATCGGGGTCCCCAGGGGTCCTGTACATTGGTACTCGCTTCTTCGCCTAGCCACCTACTAGCCCATCCCTTTTCCCTCCACTATCCCGCCAACGATCGCCGCAGCCAACACATTTCCCGGTACGCGCGTTATGATATTGCTATATTATGCTAATTACGCAGTGGCCGCTCACGGTCAATGGTGCATACTAATGGCCATAGTCGCGCAACGAGGTGCCATTGCGATTGATCAAAGCTGCTCTGGTTATGCTAATTCAAGCTCAACCTGGCGAACGCAAAGCGCGGAGAGCGGAGCGAGGGTGGATGATGGAAGATGATGGAAACGCGGGAACGGATGACGAGGACAAAACAGTTCTGTGATATCAACGGAATCATTATATTGTCATTTTGTCACTGCAACTAATTGTTGTAACAAGTACATTTATAATTATGAGTTAAAAATATTCAGAGTAATTTTGTTCTGTAATTATCAATGTTAATGTTAATTACTGTAGATAAATTTTGTTCTATAAAATCTAAAATTGCATATAAGAAATTAGATATTCAATATGATTGATGCAGCTAAAAATAATCTTGTTGAAAGATTAATAAATCAATGTTTTGAAAATTTAAAAATAAAAAAAGTCCAAATTAAAGTAAAATTCTATATCTATTTGAGATTTAGAGCGAATAACATTATGTTTTTGATTTCTGAAACGAATCATGAAACATATAAAGAGTGTACCATATGTGCTTTTCAATTTAGCTAAATCATGTTGCGGGGAAAATATTACGCCGGCCGTAAAGTTGTAAAAGCTGCTTTAGGAGATGTGGGTGGATGATAAACAATCGCCATTTCCATCTGTCAAGAACAGAAAGAAAGAAAAAGAGAGGGATGTATATGTGTAGGTGCGAAAGAAAAGTACGAGAGAGGAGCAGAAAGTGGAAGCTGTCTAACAGGAGAAATCGGAGAAAAGGCAAAGTAAATGGAGAAACACGTCAAGATGCACGGAAGGAGCTAATGCTTTGTGCGGCGTTACTCGAATGTTTAATTAATACGTGAAGTAACTTAATAACTAATAAGTCGCTCGACGAAAACCATCCTTTCGCCTTCGTGCTCATTCAACAAACACAGTCATCCGGTGATTAAAGACTAATTGAAAATGATGATGACAGCGAAGGAGCAGCATTCTACTTGAAACGATGCGAAGTTCCAAGCTTTGCAAGCACAGTGAGCAAAATCTTCAACTTAAATATAAGAGAGCACAGAGATAAAATAAATTGAATAAATAAATTTACAGAAAATAAAGAGTCTTGTCTCTTATTTTTTTTTAAATGAAATTTTTAAAGATTTTCTTTGCCAATTCAATATTTTTATAAACCGTAATATTTTTAAACTATAATTATATTAATAAATAATATATACGATCTATGAATTGTATTGGAACCTTCCTTTTTAGTTCAATTTTCATATATCATATTATCATACTTTTCTGTGTTTTAAATAACTTATAGCGTATAATGTCTATATCTTCTTTAATCGACATGTTATAATATATTAAAAACATCAACGAATATTTCCTCATATAGAAATAATCGTGAATTTTTCATATGACAGTAAAACTTTATTTTTGACCCGCATGGATTAGCAATTTTGTTCACAATTTTACCTCGTGTGCGCTATCGTATTTTTCACGATTTCCAACTTCCTCTATGGCGAGGAAAAGTGGGCGTGTAAGGCGAAAGAGACGGTTAATGCACACGAAATGTAAATTTTATGCGATCACATTCACGTATGCGATAAGTATGTTCTTTATAGCAATGATTTCTATCACCTGAATTTTTGGCGAAAACTGCGATTCTAACGTATGCTGTAAGCTAAAGAAGAGATAAGACTAGAATCTTTATGTTTGTAAACTGTTTAAAAATGTTTTCATAATATTTATAACGTTTCATCGTTTTTCATAAATTAACTTTATATAACTTTATATAAAACATTGAGAGTAATTCTATATGTAAATAAAAATATGCATACTGTAGGAGCATGATTAAAAGAAGAAAAACGAAATGTTTGAATATTATCTAAGAGGATTTTATTGCTTTAAAAATAATTATGTTAGATTGACTATTAAAATAATTGCGTAGAAATCTCAAGTATAATGAGCAATGCTGTAAAAAGTTTTAACATTATATCAATCAGTTTGAACCTACATTTAAACTCAAACTGATTTCAATGTCAAAACTTTTTGCCTTTAAAGGGATCCTAAAATCATCTATATTAGCAATAACTAAATCATACAATTTTGTATAACAAATACTTTTTCTCTTTCACAAATTCGAAAATTAAAATGTACGCATTAATATGTGTCTGTGAGGTGGAGTTTATGCCCAGAATAACCAAAAATTTCGAAATTGTGTATATGTTTTTTACCATTTCTTAGTGTAACATGGCGTCTCAAGCTGTCAAATTGTAACAACATGGCTTGAAAAATTGAGAAATGTGAAAGTTTTGCAACTTGTACTTACCAAATAGTAATTCACAAACATGTAATTTGCACAAACAAATAATGTCGAATTCTTAGAATTAGACTTATATGTTTTATCGCGACGACTTTGTTATATGAAATTTAACACGAACGTGCGACTGCGTGTATTATAAATTGCGTGAAATATTGATGTGATAATATATGTCGATGCGCTGAAAAAACAGCGATCTCTGAAGACTTCGTTCGGAGTTCAGGCTTCATTTCAGATGCATTTAATTTTATGATGTTTGTATAATTTTCCCTGTATTAATATTAATATCAATATCAACATAAAAATTAAAACTCTTAGCGTTTATATCAATATAAGTAATATAGTAAAATTTAAAATCACATCATGTTAATATCAAATCAACATAAGAATATAATATTTACATATAAATAACACCGCATAATATAAATTTACATCCATACTTTTTAGAGTAAACATAATTATTTTAATAATCTTATAAATCTTTCAGATCTATATTCTTAGATACTTCAGCAAAATCGTTATTTTCGTATGATGTATCAATGACAAAAGGGATAATTTATATTAATCAACTTCTAAAATTGAGTTAATTTATACCAGCAAAATTATATAATCGGGAAGAACAGAACAAATTGGAACTATGAACTCAAGTTTGAGAGAGCGCAGCTGCGTTCCACACGAGATATCCAATCGTCCCCATACGACTTTTATAATGAGTCCTCAGGCTGTTGCATGAATAAGGCATTAGGAATAAATTCGCCGTAAAGACCGGCGGATTATATTGCTCTGGATATTGTGTTCGGGATATTTTAGCTGATCCACCGACCGCGTAATTTGAGCAGATTCACGAGACCCGATCGATCTTTTACCATCACTGCATCGTTCACGTGGCTTTCTCCACAAAGAACAAGCAGTCTGCTTATATACGTACGGTCAAGTGTAATCGCGTTTACGACGTCGGTCGGATTTTGTACGCGGAATCAGGCGGTAAATATTTGAAACGACCCGTCATTAGGCATTAGCCGAGCCCCACCGGCTGACCACTCTTAAGCTTCCGGCCTCAAGAAGGAAATCCCGAGCTCGCAACGACCGGTATTTGTGCATCTAGTAGGACATGGATACGCGCGCACGAACACTAAGATCTGCCATGGTCATTTCAGGGGTCACGGAAAACAAACGGTGAATACAACAAAATCCGCTACGAGAATTGTCGTCGCTAAAGCCACGGATCTCGGCATTAAGAGACCAGTGTCATCGTGATCAATGTCGATGCGACGAATTTCCACTAAAATGTTCAGTATAAGGTCTTTTTATGGCTGCATATAAACAGCTCCTAAAGGTAGGAGTAGCTCCTAAAGGATAAAAATCGTCTAATTTATGAATTTAGACTATATAATTATAATTATAATTATAATTATACAGACTCAAATTAATAAATTAAACGACTCCTATCTTTTAAATGCTATCACTGTGATATCTAATAATTAATTTTAAGATCTAAGTTAAATTGTCTGCATATATAAATGCTTTTTAAATGCATATATGCTTTTTAAAATATTAAGTTTAAATTAAACATTACATTATTATATGATGTAAAATTAAGATTATAATTTTATAATATTTATTCAACTATATTTCTACAGATTAATGCCTATCTACTATCTAATTGACAATATATATCTTTTTACAGTGTTTAAATGTTTCTTAAAGCTTGAAACACTACTCTCATTTATTTCTTTCGAAGAATTTCGAAGAAATAAATGAGAAGAAATAAAAACTCGTTATATATATTATCTTCAGCGAACTTTATTATTTTTTAACAACTTATTGTATTTTAACTCTAAATTATTTCAATATCTTATTATTATATATAGTTTACAAAAATAAAATAAGATTTCTCAAAGATCGTCGAGAAACTCCGTGTGTCGTCGGCAATAGACGCGCATTAGATCTTACTGCGATCGGAAGTGACAATAACCAATTGTACAGCCGCAAAGAAAGCAGCAGGTTCCAGGTCGAGGAATCCCATGATGTTTCGCGAGAGGAAAGTTTGATTCGTTTTTCCGGAGCGGGTGCGAGCGCAAGAGGACACCTACGTCACCGACGTATTTTACGCAAAGTTTCCGGGCAACGGCAACAACTTCTATTATCTCGGAATTCCTCGTATCGAAAGTCGAGAAAAGAAGAATGAGGATCGCGCGGAGCGGAGGTTCAGGCTCTGGAATATACTGGGGGAAGACAGTGGTCGAGAGAGAGAAAGGCGAGGTCGAGGGTTAGACAGTTCTTGCACTGTCAATAACACTCCCCCGGGGCGTGATAGATTGGCCCACCCTCGCCATCCGGCCACCATTTATCTACTTTTTGTCCCACACACTTTCGTCTCGTGGCCACCGTTGCCATTGGCGGCGATACCGGGAGTGTTTACTGCCGCGGAGACTAGATGGGAAAGACTACCGATGAAACACCCTGCATTTCTTCTTCAAATGTCCCTCCATCAAACGCTCACTGGGGAATCGACAGTTTTGGCCTAGTTGAGCCAGAAAGAGATCTAATTAACGAATTCAAATTAATTAGCGCGACCGTCCTGCATTATTTGGCTTCAATCCAGAATTAATTGATTGAAACTTTGCACTTCTAACTAAACTTTAATTTTCATGACTTATTGAATTCATTTTTTTTTTAATATTATTACACAATAGTCAACAAAAAAAATGCGTTTTATAACTTCATAATATCTCATATAAATTTTGCATAAGCCATGTAAAGCATTATAAAATTCTATGCCTTTGTAAAAGTTTATTCATTTTTCGTTTAACAATATAATATTAAAACTGAAAACTTGACTAAAAACTTGACGCACATAGTAGAATTAATATTATATTTGCAACACATTAAAATACATATATTATAAATATATAAAATATTTTTTCAATTAATAATTTAATTTATTAACGTATTTTGCATTATGCAATAATATTAATTTCTTAACTTCTGAATTTTAATTTTTTGAATATACAAAATTATATTCTAAAGAAAGAATTTTTTTCTTCAGAATCTTTCTTGCAGAAGTTTGCAAAAAAATTAAAGACTTCGACTAAGTTGGGCAAGAAAAAGATTTAATTATCCAATCTGAATTAATTAACACGATCGTCTTACTGTTTCAATCCAGCCAAATTGAAGGTGATTCAATACCAACATTTTGATATTGTATTTAAAAGTTGGAGGTAATAATCAATCGAGGTAATTGCAGCAGTGCGACAGATGACACGTGAAAATATCAAGTGCCATATTTATCTATTTCCAGGATATGAACAGGAATATTTTCCTGTTCAATTCTCGTCAAGCATAGTTATTTATTTTATCCCGCAAATCGATTAAATGACAATCAAATCACAACAAAGAACGTGCACCGAAATTAAGATTCGATAGTTCTGGAGATATTGAGATCAATTTCGCGGCATGGCCGCAGCAATTCGATCCCATTCGCGTGGACATTGTAAGGGGATAGCCGTGAGATAACTTTGCCGACTTCGATCCTCTTCCCGATAAGAAAAACGAAAGAGATCTCTGAAAAGCCTGAAATTCATTGGCGAATAGTTACAGGATACCCGACATTCCCGACGTCGGCGCGGTCGAATCGAGAAAGGGGGAACTGGAGGTGGGAGAGGAAGAAGGACGCCGATTGAAAAAGTTTGCGGGCCCTGTCCCTTTCACGCGCTCTCTGTACCTCTCTCCCACGAGGCCGGAGAGTTCGCACAAGACAGATAGATATTCCTCGAAATATCGAAAGCCATAGACTGTAAAGCAGAGAATTCCGATAATTCAAAAGTAAGATGTTCATCTCGAGAAGAAATCGAATTAGAGCCACGCTTGTGGAGGTCCGTCTGACCTCCGCAATTATATTTAATTAGAGAAGACTAACCGATTTGTCTCGACGTATTGATTTCTTCGTGGCTCTCACCCTTTTCAAAAATCTCCCCTATCTTCCTGCGCATGTCATCTTGATATTCTTGCGGTATTTTAAGCCCTACTCAGATTATACTTCGCGTCGGATTAATAAAATTTAACGAGCTGAGCTCCGCGAAAACATCTCTCTTGCCCAATTACGATATTTTCCTTAAAATGCACCTTCATCTTTCACTTTCTGCCTGTCTCTGTTAAGCAGAGCTTTGTTTAATTATGGTGAAAAATAATGTTCGTAACAAATAATGCTGATAAGTATATTGAACATTGTTATCATCATTATTATTTAATATCTAAATTAAGCATATACTTATATAATTTTCACTCTTTTAATACTTAGTATCAGTTTGTTACAATTATTTTGATATGATTGCACATTATTGATCTTCTAAAAGTAAGTAGCAAAATATGTAAAAAGATCAGATTTATTTACTTAATCTAAAGCTTTTCGCTCTATATCAAAATGCAGTTTTTATACGGGAAAATATTGATTTCTAGAATTTGAAAATAAATGTGGCAAACGCGACATGCGTTCAAGCATATGATAAAAGTAGCACACGTTCACGGATGATCAGGATGATTACTTTCCCAACGAAATAGTGCGAACCGACGAGAGGAGAAACGGTAGAATTCATAGACGGTGGAAATGGTAGGTCGTCGGTGGAACGCCAAGTTGATAATTGGAAATTCATGAGATTCCCAAACTAAGTTGTTCTAATCTGTTTCATCCCTGCACGACCATCTGACCTCACTGCGTGGCCGCAAACTGTGAAAGATTAGGAAACGTCGCGCTTCCAACATCCTCCATTCCTATATGTACTCGTATATATTCATTCGTCCTAAGAGAGAATTGCTTAGTAAAACCAAAGCTATCAGCTAAATTATAATATTATACTGTAATTATATATTATACTGTAATTGCAAAATATTATCTCGTAATAAATGGAAAAGCATTAACTAAATACGAACAATTTATTACAATTCTCAACAAGAATAAAAAATTAAGATTCTTTCAATTCAAAATACAATAAATATACAAAATCAAGGCAATAGAAATCTGCGCTGTACTTCGTGCGCTAACAATTGATATAAATTATTACAATTATTATTATTCTGTTCCTTATTCTAAATCCGTAAATAAATTTGACAGTTTCATTTAATATAAAAGACTAACTCAGATATCAGTTGCATATTCATACTATTATAGAAGTTGAAATATTTCATTACTGCATAACATACGATTCTGTTTTAAAATGGAAATGTTATTAAATCAATTATATTCTTAGTATTATAATCATATTATCAGTGTAAAAAAACGTTCTAGGACACATGTGAATAAAATGCAATAAAATGCAAAATCAAATATTTATTAGATAACCTAAATAAAAAATATATTAGGTGTTAATATTTATCAAGAAATATCAATATGCAGTTATACTTGTTGAATATTGCAATAATATTCTATATCTTGAAAATAAAATCTACGTTAAAATCAATTAAAATACATCGAATGCATTACAATTTATGTCGATATGACATAAATTCCACATAAAATATTTATAGTATTTTCAGAGAATATATAATAATTCTAAAGTATAATATCGACGCAATTAACCTCTCGTATCGAGCTAATTCGTTTTTGAGGTACAAACGAATGACGCAGCTCGAAGTTCAGTTCTTTCGTAAAGACCTTCGACCTCGTCGAAGTTAAGAACTCGGAGTCAACGGTAATCTCGGGAGGATAATGGGTGGTCCGGGAGTGTATTGTGCGCGTCTTAGGCGATTCACAAACGAGAACAATGGTTCGAGCGTAGGTTAATGACCAATCTCGAGAAGGCGGGCAAAATTTCGACGTTAGGTGCGAATTGAGCCGACTTCGAGGAGAACTTCCATTGGCTGACAAAAAAGAGGTCGTCTCAAAAGCACTCAAAACTTTTAAAATTAAGTTTTTATTGAGATTATTATATCATTGAAAGAATTTTCTTTGAAATATACTTCCATTGTTTTATATATATATATATATATACAGGCATTGTTATATATTTTGAATTATATGTACATTGTGTAATAATAATTTTCTTAACTTTTATTATCACGATTATTACTTTTGTATTTATTATCATGACGCACACAATTTTTTATTGATATCTTTATTGATAACAATTTAGACATATGATTTTCATAAACTGGAAAGTAACGCACCAAAATAACATGTTCACAAATTTCTTTATCCGTATCTTTTTTTATACTAAGAAATTTGCAGTCTAAAATTTTCAAAGAATATTAAGAAACTGAGGAATATTAAAAACGTTTTAAACTTTGAATACTTTCATCAGGTTACTATATAAGAAACGGCCTTAATCACGAAGCAGATGTGTGCCAAAATTAACTTCCGACTTAAATTAGATGATTAGACTTTCCTCGGGAAGATCTTACTCCACAAGTCGACCGAGTCGAAGACTTAATTAAGATCTTTAAAGGACTCGGACGAAGACCATCTCCCGATCAAGCGCGGTCGGATTGCGCGGTAATCGCAGCATCTAGAACGGTAGAATAGTGTGATCGGCTCTCGTAGAGGACTCCTGGCCAAAAGAGATAGCAGCGGTGCAATTAAGCGTTTAATCTGAAGTTCTTGGCCAGATCGGGACCAAGAGACGCCACATTCGGACGCAATTACAGCGAAGGTTATCGTCGCGGAGCTTCGACAGCGAGATTCGTGGGACAAGAACTCTGAGACCAGGAAAGAGGGCCTTCGTCCAGCCAGCAACTGGATCCTTGGGATTCCCTTTCCATTGTGCGCGGAAACTTCGGAAATGAAACTGGACAGACTAAGGCTAAGGATTTAATCGAAGTACACCGGACACGGGACGACCTAATTTTCTGATGACCGTGAGAGATCCGTAACGCACTCAAGGAGCGGTTGGCGTTTCATGGACTACCACTATCCACTATCTCGCACGATGTTCGGTAGCAGAAACGCTCACGAAACTTTCGAAAGCACGGTTGCAATCACCGGCTTTTACTAAGTTGTGGACCAGAGAAAAGCATTTTGGATTTGGTGCAAGGAGCTCGTTAAAGAGTCGCTAAGACTCGTTTTAAGCTGCCCGCGAAGAAACTTTTAATCTGCACGAGTGTTTCAGCTATGAAGAAATCCCGTGAAGACTCTGTTTGCGACTTGATTACGAGATTAATTGAGATTGAATTAAAGTAACACTAGTTAAAGTTAATTAAAGTAAATTTTTATTCTAATTGTTAATCGTTGAAAATTAGCATTTATTTGCATTAGGATAATAAGGGTAATTTGGATAGGTATAAAAAGTTAAGGTCGCATAGTATAAATATAGTTAAATATATAAACTATTGCAATAGTATGTTTTGTATATTTGATTGAATACACTATACAAATTCAATTTTTATACAATTTGGAAATTTCTGTTAAGCTATTCAAAAATATCTCGCTTTCATTCAACAAGACGACATTCAAAGAAGACGTTACACAAAATTATAATCTTAATTAATTCAATTTTATTTGTTGTTTTTTTAGATTTGCATAGTTTTTCCCGATAAACATATAATCTAATAATACGTAACAAATGATAAAATAATTAAACTCGCCAATTCTCGATTATATCACAGTTTCTATTGTTCGTAAGGACGCATTCACCGATGGAATCTTGTGCACATTATTGAACTTAAGAACATGGTCAATAACAAAGCCATTTTCTGCTTTCGCGTACCTCGAGGTATTATCAAGGGCGAATCGTGTGCCCTTAGCTTCCGATTCTCCTTTGCTTTGGGACGACGCGCAGGAGGGAGGCGTACGAGCTACGAGGAAGCGAAAAGGAACGAAACGAAAACGTCACCCTCGACGACGCCCGCAATCGTCGTCTTATTGGTTCATCGGAATCACAGAATGCTCGGCCCGACCCGACCCGGCCCGGCCCGGCCCGGCCCGGCCCGGGATCGCGTGTTGCAATGTCGATTCTGAAGGGATGGAAGCGGGCCTCGGTGCCAGTCGGTGTTCCTGGGACGGGTTCGGGGTCCCTCCCAGGCCATTGGTTATTCATGAAGCCCCGCTTCGAAATTGAGAGACACAACGAAGCGTTACCAGGGATAGTCGAGCTATCGATTGTCTGGCAGTTACTTCAACGAATACGCCCATTTATCCGTTTTCCCCCGATTTCGCCCGCGACCAAAGTGAGATCGAGAAACGTCATTGACGTCTGATCGTTTATACGCTTCTCAAACGTGGAAAGAGAAAACGGATACGACTGTGAAACGATAGTCGTGAAATAAGGGCTGCTCACAGAATACTGGTGAATACTTGTTAGTCGAAATCCATTTATTTAAAAACAAAGAAAAAGAAAAAAATAATAAAATAAGATGCAGGTATAATAAAATAAAATAATAAGTTGGGAAAAGTTAAATGTTGAGTTTGATGTAGTTTCACATTTTTATTTCTCAAATATAGACAATAATTATGATATGCTACGAGTATTACAATTTTGACTAATTGTAAATGGAAATCTATCTATATCTATGTTAAATATTGTTTTTCAACTCTAATATAAAAATAAAAATAGATACTCATTGAAATAGATACTCTTTAAAATAAATAAATCATAGATACTCTTTAAAATAAAAATTTTCAATATATATCATAAAGAAGTCAATGTATGTGCTGATTCTCTTTTATGTAGTTTAAAGCGGAAATTCTAAAATTGCAAAACAGACAAATAAAAATGTAAATAACTGTTTTCTCTTTACATGATTCGTACAATTCTCCTATTAGAAGATTGCAGAACTAACGAATAATCTGATCGTGAATCGTTCTAAATGCGAGACTTCTAATGTGAGGGGGGGGGGGGAGTAATTTCCTGAATAATGCAAGTCTCTTCCTATGTATATATTCTTAGCTCTGCCGTTCCAGGTACAGGAATGGTAAAAAAAGCTTACGGATAGCGTGGACTTTATGATAATAAAGAAATCAGATTGAGGACGAGCAAGAAATTTTCATAAAAAGATGCTACATGCATTTTTAACAATAGCAGTTTGACGTTTTGCAAGATTTCTAACTTAGATTACAATATTTGTCGCAATAAAAATAATTAGCGCGAACAACTGTGCTGTTAGAAGTAATCTCATTGCCACCTGAACTTTGCTCTATATTAGCGGTTTATAAATAAGTTTACCGATTTTGCCAGTATAAGAACACTTACGTCAAGCAAAGCTAAAGGTCAAAAGTACTGGCGCAAAAGTACTGACTGTTCGATCAAAATTTTAATGTTTGTAAGTATCAATAAATCTTGGAATATAAAAATCAAATATTTGTTGCAACGGACGCTTAAAATTAGATACGCGTCAATAATTTTATTTGACTAATTTATCTGTCTTGATTAACTGACTGTGATTGATTAACTGACTATGAGATTGTATTATATTGTATTACGTTTCTTATTTCACTTGACAATATTATGTAGAGTTTCGACTATAAATCTGAACACAAATACAATCTAAAAATATATCGATTAAATAACTTTCTTCATAACGGATTTTCTTCATAACGAATTATGTGCAAGGTTTATAAAAGTAAATTATTACTATGAGCAATTTGATTAAATTATCGGTAATATCAATTCTTGTAGAACATTGCAAGAGTACTCAGACAAAAATATTCAAATGTACAGCTATCAGCTAAATAAAAAAGTAAAAAGATGCAAATAGCTGAGATAAAAATAATCTTTTTCATTAGTTATTATTTAATAATAATAATAATAATAATAATAATGACAACGTTTACTCCAATTCGAAGCGATCTCTACGTCAAATACGACGAAATACACTTTGAAACATGTCGTGCCGGTGAATTATTTTCTGGTAGATCCCTACTTTCACAGAAATATCAATGTCACGGAATTACGACCGTCAGTGAGACCAATGTAAGGCGCATTCGTGTCCCGCGAAGTGAGCGACTAAGTGATTGCCATCAGTGGCGGCTTTCCCACAGGAGCGCGTTCTTATTCTACAATCCGGATGTGACATTTACTATCAATTTACGACGTCGCGGGCTGTTAAGCACCACCCGCGACATACATACATACATACACACGTACATACATACATACATATGTACATGTATCTTTATGTACAAACACATGTGTGCCTCGTAAAGATTGTGATTGCAACTATAACTCACCGTTTCAAAATCACATCTACTTTGATTCTTCTATTCAAAACACTATCCTTTAATCACTTCTTTAATAAAACGAATAATTATCGAAAAATATTATACAGATCAAAATTTTTTCTAATATAACAGATATATACATAAATAGATATTCAAAAGCGTAAAGTTTCTAAATTAATAATTATTATAAAATAAAAAGCAATATGTAACAAATGACGTTTGTATTTTTCTTCAATTTGTTATTAACAAAATAAAATATATTGTGTATTCTCCAATTTTATAAACTATATTTTTAATAATTAAAATATTTTATCAAAATATATTGTAAGTGTAATGTATATTGTGTTAGTATAATTTCAACTGATGGAGGTAATAATACAGAATTATGGAAGCGGGAATATATTTGACTACAGGCTGTCTATAACTATTTAGGCGTAACAATAGATTTATGTGCTCGTTAGTAATGATTTTTACATAATTACATTATTTTTTATTTCCCCTTCCCTCCTTCTTTCTTTCTCTCTCTTTCTGTATATATTAAGTTTGTACATTCAATCCATCAACGCAGTTTATCAAACGTCAAAAATTTATTTAACAAAATTTATCAAAATTAAAAAACATATTGACTCGTAAAATATGCTATTCGTATTTTATTATCTGTGACGACATTGTAAATATTGTATTTTTGAAAATAGTGAGTTAAAACATTTTGTTTATATACAAAATAATAGTTTTCAAAATGTTCATCGTAAAAACATAGATTTATTTTTAAATTTTCTCGATGTTGGATCAATGAAGTACAATTTTTGCGAATATATAAAAAATAGGTTTAAGTTGAAATTTTATTTCATCAACTTCCTTTACTTTTACTATATCTATTCATATTTCCGTAAATGTTTTTAATTAAAACAAACTTATTGATCCGTAATAATCCAGATTTGTAAAATTGATCTTACATTTGTAAAAAGTATGCATAAAATGTTTATATTATAAACGCTGAATGTTGTATTTCATTAATAACTCGCATTATTAATTGAAAATTAAATTTAATATAACAATTTGTGTAATATTAATATTGCATATTTTCGTAAATATGCAATTGAAAATCATCTACATCGCACTCAAAAAATTAATGTAAAATCAGTGTCATCGATGTTATTTATGAAACAAGTTACAATGTTGATGTTTAATATATTACAATATTATAAGTGAATGCATATTATAATATTATTTAAAAGAGTGAGTGAATGAGAGAGAGAGAGAGAGAGAGAGAGAGAGAGAGAGAGAGAAGAAATATGCTACACATATCT
>NW_012130095.1:417859-418842 GCF_000143395.1 Atta cephalotes
GAGAGAGAGAGAGAAAAATATGCTACACATATCTCAATATTCAGATCCATTATCAGATGTAATTTCGATTACAATTTTAATTGCATTAAAACGCTAAGCACGCGTCCTGTAAGATTCATACAGAAACGATATTCCGCGTGATACATATAACTCAATTACAGATTCTCGATTAGGTAAATTGTACATAATTAAGTACGCGACGAGTGAACGCGTCGTCAGAGTTTCAACGAATTGCTCAGCAAACCGACGCGACGTCGCGCGCGCCGCTGCAACAGCCGGTTCTGTGTAAATGAGGACATTATTGCGATTAATAATTTTTCGGAATTAATTATCGCGCACCGGAGTTCGGGCGGCGCGCGCGTAACCGGCGGCGATGATTGATGGGAGCTCCATTATGAATCGCGCTGTGAAATTAATCGCTTCCTCCACCTCGTTTCCATCCCCCGTACACGCTAGCAGCTAGCATCCGCCTGCCCGCTCCCTTGACCGCGCGACGGATTACGAATGGACCGATGATGAATACGCGATTTCCAGGTTCGCCCACGGGGCCTACCCATATCGCTGGCACGCACCTGCCTTCCGGTGCAGACGCAGTTTTTTCTGCACTCATTAAATATTCATTATAACTGCACCGCGTGCGGTTCGCCGCCGCAGTTTTTAGTCGAACGCCCTAATTCTCGCGCGTGGTATTATTCTCAAATTTCAACATATACGCGTTTTGACGTATCGCATGTTAGAATTCCCCCCTGGAGATTCACGTACGATATTCTTCAACTCTGAGCTACCCTCATTTATTTAACTAAATCAGAACTGGAGTTATCCTCTTATTAGTATTTTAACTATTTGCTGCTTTATCATAATTCATATTAGATGTAGAAGGAGAAAATGTCGGAAAAATTTTTGTTGAATATAAATTAGTTCCAAATTAACGAAGCCGTGACCTAAAGGCGACATCGGAAGCTCTAGGGCAATCTATGTAGATG
>NW_012130095.1:421242-428027 GCF_000143395.1 Atta cephalotes
CTCCTCCTCTCTCTCTCTCTCTCTCTCTCTCTCTCTCTCTCTCTCTCTCTCTCTCTCTCTCTCTATATATCCTCTTTACTATCTTGCCACATTGCAACTTGGGTGATGCGCGTACATGTAGATCGCGGCACACCGCGAATCGAAAACTAAATTCTCGACAATGAGCCCGCTGAGCATGATCCCAATTACGCAGTGCACGCGAGATGAAATTGAACGACCGCGGCGTTTTTCGGCTTCTGCGGCGATGATTCTACGGTGGATAGAAGGACAAAATAGGACAGGTAGAAAAAGGGAGAAAGAAAGAGAGAGAGAGAGAGATCTATTTATATATACAGGTATGACTCTCCTGAGGATAAACATGATAAAGTTCAAACAATGAATAGGCAACGTTATTACTCGTATCCGGTGTGTATAGAAACAAAGGGGATTCCTGAAAGTTCATGTGTGATGACTAGGATGTTAATTTTGGTGCCATAATAATTAAGTGCGTCTCTATGACAATGTAATTTTCCGAAATTTTGCATTTGTAAAAATAAATAATATAAAATGATTGAATGTTTCTTTCATTTTATGACATAACAATTTTATGACGTAACATTTTTTTAAATACAATATATAAAACAATTTAATACAAAATATTGACTTGTGCGTGCGTGCGTGCATGTGTGCGCGCGCGCGTGTGTATGTGTGTGTGTGTGTGTGTGTGTGTGTGTGTGTGTGTGTGTGTGTGTGTGCGCGCGCACGCGTGTGCAATTATTTAAATATAGAATTTATGCGAATAAATTACACCGATTCTAACAATGATTCCAACTTCTAACGATGTGAGTAATGAATCTTAATGATAAACTGTTGATATAATAAAAATGATGTATAAAAAACAAATTCTTTTTGTGGCATTAAATAGAAAAGATAATTTGTCCTATAAATAAATCCGAGTAAATTTCAGAATCAGCATTCAGATCATGATGCATAATTTGCTGTATCAATTTCACACTAATACAAATTTTAAATCGATCAAAATCATTCGCGCATTATATAAATGTGGATGCAATTATCAGATGTGGCCGTAAACATCTTCACTATGGTGGAATGTAATGTGAAGATTATTCCTTGCGTCTAAAACGGTTTAAGGACGGGTAATATTTAATGGATACGCTAAAGTCGAACCGGACGCAGATACGATCGCGTTATTCTAAGTGCGGTCGCGATAATTTTACGTGTAGGCGAGAATAGAAGCGGCAGGTCGGTAGAGAAAGGGTCGTAGTGGGTGGGAAGAAGGGTAAAGGATGAGAGCCACCCCTGACTTATCGTCCCTCGTAAAGGAGCATAGAGAACAGCGCGGCACAAATTCGGGACACAAAGCGCCGCCATTTCTCCCGGGGCTTTTCTTGCTGCGTTCTCTATTTCGCGCGCAAGGAAGGAGAGAGGAAACGTTAACTATACAGAGGAGAATTCTCTTGTAGGCTCGAAAGGGGTGGTTGCAAAAGGTAGAAGCAGGAAGATACAAGGAAGGGAGGAACAGGGAAAGAAAAAAGAAAATTGGGGAAACTGAAGGACACAAAAAAAAATGGGGAAAAAAGACTATTTTGATCGATTTCTGTCGATTTCTAAACATGGACTTCCACTTAGTAAGAAAAGTTTATCTTTTTTCATGACTTAAAAAAGTCAATGTTAAATACATTGTGACAGTTAAATCTTTAATTAAAACTCTATTAAAATAAAAATTGATTTAAAAAATTTATTTTATTTTCAATTAAACGAAGAGAATATGTCGCCGTTATCCCCGCGCCCATTCTGCGACTAAATTTATTTGGTTAAAATCGTTTATGTTCGAGCGCTCACGAGTTATTGACGTCTCGACATCGAAACAACCTGTACCAATTCCGCCCAATTTCCCTTCTACTATCTGCGGTCGGGAGAAAGTGCGAAAGTTTTGAGACAACGTGTATACAACGAGAGTGAGAGAACAGGGAAAAATAGCGATGCGAGTGGAGAGCAAAAGAGGAAGGAAGGAAAAGGACAGAAAGGCGCGCTTTGACCATAGGTATTCATGAGCGCAGCCTGCCTGGTGGATTAGCATGTGAAAGAACGCTTTGCCCCGTTGCTTTCCACCCTGTGCATTCCCTCTCTCTGCAGCTCCTCTGCTTCTCTTTGCACAAGAACAGCCCTGCCGTCTCATATTTTTCGAGGGGGGGCCACCATGACCGGGACCCCGTATATTCGACTGCCGGGAAATGCTCGAGCCAGCTCGTTAATCGAATACCCTCCGAATCAACGTAGAGAGAAAATGCGCCGCGGAAGGAAAAGCTCGCGTACTTTGAAGCTTCCAATGTTCCTTTGCTTATCCATCGATGAAACCCGTTCGATATATCGAGTGAACAATTTTATTTCATAACTGACATAAAATGCTTTTTATATTTTAGTTATAGCTTTACATATAAATATATAATAAAATACTGAATACAAATATTATATTTCATTGTATATTATACAATAAAAAGTATAATTACTCTTTTCTTATGTATCCCTAATTAATGTGAATATAATTCTCTCATTTTATTAACTTTCTAAATTTATTAAAAGTTATTACGTAATCAGAATAGATAAATACGTTTTTCACGTCAGCTATTTATTAAAAAAAAAAAACACGACTAAAGCTGCGAAGAAATGTCAACGATCGTATTCTCGACAATGGTTTTCGTGGAAATATGACTTTGTCCGTGGAAAGGCACTCGACGTTGACGACTAGGAGCTCCGACATTGGAGTTTTAATCACATTACTCGGTTACGACGAGCAAGCGTGTCACCAACGCTTTTGCTTCGATCTAATCGAATGAGAGGGGTCTTACGCCGGCATCAACCTCGTATTTGCAACTCCGTTTCTTCTTCCTCCTTCCTCCTGCTCGCATTACCGGCCGGATGTATAAATGCGAGCAGTGATATGTCTATGTCTTCCGCCTTACAAGCCCTCAAGCTCGACGGTGCGCGAATGCGTGCGTGTGCGTATGCGTGTGTGGAGGAAGGGGGTCCTTTGAGGATATTCATGAGGGGATTACCATGTGAAACGCCTAGTCGAAGCTCCTTCTCTTTTCGTCGCCTCGCGGCTGTCCTCCCGTCCCTCGTTTCTCTCTGATCCTTTCCTTGCACCATCATCTTTTCTCTCGATTCTTCCTGGTCTTCGAAGAGTAACTCGTTCAGTTACCGGAATAACTCACGGCTTCTCGAGTCGTGAACCTCGAGTCTCGCGAACGAACGAACAAAAATGGCTGACTTTAGTAGCATGGTGGAATATGTCCATTTCACGTTTTTCAGAGGAGATATGAAACGAAGTCTTTTTATTACCTTTACGTCACAGAGAAGCAATTTAAATCGCTTATATAACCCACATTTTTCAGAATTCAGGAGAAAATTATGAATGCGTAAAAAGATCGAGTTTATAGGGAGAAGTTGGGAATTTCCCTTGGGCGATAATGGCGACGGCATGCTAATAAAGACGAAAAAAATATGATAAAATGAGAAAAGAACAAAAGTACGAAGGTGAATGAAGAATCTTTCGGGAATTTGAAACGGATTTCCAAAGAGTAGGGAGAATGATGGAGTAGTCCAGGTTGAAATAAATAACACTGAAGATTGACGGTAAATGAATTCAAATGCGGCGAGAAGATTTAATTCATGATAAATTTGCCAGTTGGGAATAAACAACGGCGCATTTGGTACCATTAAAATAAATTTATTTTACAAAATCTGCGACCTATAAATATATGTGTCAGTTCTGTTAGAATGACGTGCGTAGATCTCAATTAGAGATACAATTGTGACATTGTTCTTTTGACATATCCACATATAATGTTCTTTCATTTTAATGTTTTACTGTAACGTGAATTGATAAAACCGTTAAATAACAGAAACTATTAATATTATCGTTAAATAGAATCGTGATATTACATATTTTCATTATTTTATTAATAATGAAATAATAAATTAATATAAATTTAATCATTGATATAACTAATCTTTTTTTTTCAATTAATAAAATTTCTATTAATCAAGTTTTTATAATTTCGTAAATATAATTAGAAATAGACGCCATAAATAATGTGATCGACAATTCATGCATAGAAAGACGTTATATAAAAGCGTAGATTACATGAGCAGTATGATGAAAGAATGCGAAAGGAGGAGGAGGATTTAAAAGAGTGTGAACTGTATTTATGAAGGATTTATGTAGGATTATACATGGAGGAAGAGAGAGAATGAGAAATATTTTCTACTAAGACGTGTCTTAAAGGAACACCTATGGAACATGACTGGAAAAAGGAGAGGTTAGCAGGAAAGAAGTTGTTGATCTGAAAGAAAGGGCGATCAACAAGAAAATGAAAGCGTACGAGGTGATGGAGGAAAGAGGAAGAGAAAGAAGTGTTGTAAGCGCAAGCAATAATCCGAAGGAAGAACATCCGCCGGGAACGAATGTAATTTCCGAATAAGCCCAGCGTTACCGCCCCGCGTTCAGTATAAAATCAAAGCAGTGTATCCAATATCCATTTTCGAAGATCGGGAACAATCACGATTGTGCGAATCTAGTGTATCATCTCGAAAATGATTCTTCTATCTCATTTGGTATATATATTATAAGATAGGAGACTTTAAGAAGACAATTAATCTCACAATTAATCTCATTTCGTATATACATTATGATATATTTCTTCTTTTTCTTACATATTTTTACAAACTATGTAATATAAAGATTCACGTTACAAGTATAAAATTGTAATGTAAATATGACTTTACGTACATGTATATGTTTTGACAACTGAAAAATATCGATTTTTTATCTTTTTTCTACAAATTATATAATTTTTAATATAAATAATTTAAATAAGCAAAGAAAGCCATATTCAGCCATATTCAAAGTGATGCTTAATAATATTTTTCATACGAATTTCAGTTATTTAAATTGAAAATTATAAGAATCACAAAAAAATATTATTAAACATCAAGACCCTCTTTGATCGAATAAGTAAGAAGACCATATTCGATCAAAGAGGATCTTGATGCTTAATATTTTTTAACATAAATAAGTATTTATTTCTTGGTCGATTTCTTAATAAATAATTTAATTGATACAGCACATTAAGATCATATGTCATATAAAGTCGTATATTAAAGTATGTATATGTAATTCAAACAAATATAACAAAATACTTCTTGATGCTTCTATGGTTACTTTCTATACATTTCTGAACATTTCTACAAAATATATTTATTCAAAATAATACATGTTGAAAATACTACTTATTATTAATAATTCATTGTATTCCGTAAAAATAAAAAAAGTTAAAAAAGTTATTAATATATATATCACGGATTTATCAGATTTTGTTTCTATCAAATGATAAATGTATTTATTATGAAAAAGATACAGCTGTTACTTTTTGATTGCGATACTAGCAAAGAGAATCTAAAAAGCCATTTGAAGCGGTCGGTCGATCCTACTGCCGTGTGTGACGAACGAGAGCTACGTTCTGCCTTATCAACATGCATTAGGCAGTTCTACCCGACTTACCCGACTTACCCAGTACTCGTCAGGTTCTTCCGCAAGCACCCTCGGATCACGCCTCACCTTGGCTCGTGCGAAATGTCACGGCACGACGCCCTTACGACGCTTTCCCTCGGAAAGCACGACAGATTCTTAAACGCGTCCCAATTTGTCGGCAACGAGATTCGCTCGCTAACGCTGCAAAAGCTACGCCGACACTTTGCATATTTAATATAGAATGTACTAGATGCTCTTCGTGACTTTATATCGCAGTTTCGAGATTCTAAAGCAATTTGAAGATGAAAATATCATGGAAAGACAACATCGTTAATTCTCGTACGTCGAAACTAGCAATCGTGTATCGGCAACATAAACAAAAATTAAAAATCAACTCGCATTTATGGAATTGCTCAAAAGAGCATAAATTATATTTTGTTTAGAAAAGCAATTATCCCTTTGAAATATGTCCATTATTAACGAATCTCTAATGTTTGAATTGTGATACTGATTAAAGCAGCACGTCTAGTCATTTTAGGCTAAACACTTGTGCGGAATTACCGCCATCGAAATGGAAGCCGAGTTTTGCGGACCCTCTAGCTCTCATTAATATGTATTAGACAACTCGGCTGACTTACTCTTTCATTGTCCGCACGCTTTACCAATCGGCCGCCTCGAGAGTTCGATTTGCCTCTTATCACTCGAGCACCCTATATCCCCCTTCCTACATTCTCTGTCTTTCTCTTTTTTCTCTCCCCTTCTCTCTATCTTTCTCTTTCATTCTTTAACGCCGTCATTGCGAAGCAGTCGATTTCTTCGCGCAATTTGCGTGAAGAAAAAGTTTGATTACTTTCCTAAGCGCGTAGAAAGAAAGTGGGCTAGTGTTACGAAGGGAAGAACTCGATAAAAGGTGAAAAAAACGAAGGATAAGTACGAACTTCTAGTCCGTTCAAATCGCTATTCTTAAGAACAAGACATTCCATTTTCGTAATAGTAGCAATGTCGACAAATCGTGCAAGAAAATCGGAATAAGAAATAAAGTTATGTTTGAAATATTAAAATATAAATTCAAGTGGGTTATGCTTATATTATTGTATTACATGTGTTTATCATTATTAATTATTAAAATATCCTATATATTCTCTAAAAGTGAATTATCTCTAATAGTTTATTATCATTGACTTTAGTGCTACACTTATAACTGTAGTATCAGCGAATATATTTATTGTACTATTTTTCAGTAATAATACAT
>NW_012130095.1:428499-434518 GCF_000143395.1 Atta cephalotes
ACACACACACACACACACACACACACACACACACACACACACACACACACACACACACACACACACACACACACACACACACACACACACACACACACACATTTATTCATTTTTTAGAAATTATGGTTTTTATAGAATCTGCAGAAAATCATAACCTCTAAAAATAAATCAGTATATTATTACAGAAAAACAGTAAATATATTCACTGATGATTACATCAGTTATTAGTGTAGCACTGAAGCCAGTGATAATACAGCTGGGCCAGCAAATTACTGGCTTTCTATATATGCAGACAAGTCCGGCGTTAAGATGAGAATGCTTGGCCAATACTACGGCTGTCGGTTAACGTTCTCCTAACCAGTGCTGAGCTAGCAAATAATTATGTCGAGCAGTACGTGACATTGCCACCAGAGGACATAGCAAGTTAATTCGTTTTTAAATTCATTTCTCGAATTTAAAAATCATTGAGGGAATAAAAGGCGCAGGCATCAAAAGATTGTCCAATGATATTTTTTTTTTCTTAGGTAAGACTCCAAAGAGAGCATAATATTTCTTTTGAAATAAATTTTATATATACTATAGAATTTATTTTTATCTAAAAATATCTATAAAACAGAATTTTTCAAATTATTTTCTCAATATTTCTGAAAAGTATCTCAATTCTTATAAAATGTCTGAGAAATTATTTTAAAAAGTTCTGCGCCAGTAATGATCCAGTACCTGGTCCAGTACCTGAACTATGGCAACTAATATTAATTCAGTATTGGATCACTACTGGCGCAGAATCTTTTTAAAAAAATTTCTCAGACATTTTATACGAATTGAGATACTTTTCAGAAATACTGAGAAAATAATTTAAAACATTCCAGTACTGGGCCGATTGTAAAAACCCTACATGCTACAATATATGGGTACATTCGGAGTAAAACCTGTCTTTAGTACCTAACTTCACCTACTCATTTAATCGACATTAGAGAAAATAATAATTCAATGCTGCTCACGGAGTATTGTTTAAGCACTCCGTATAAAGATCTACTTATATTGTAATTGCATTTCGTCGCTTTAGCACAATGACGCTCGGAGTAAAAAGATCCCACTTCTCCAGTCTTTCCTTTAACGAATTCCTTTTCCGATCCTTTTCCGCTTTCCCGCCCTTGCTCTTCGTCGTCACTGTCGTACTACATTTTATAAGACCCGTGCTCGATCGCAACCTCTCTGTCTTATTCCAACTTTATCCCGCTCGTTCCTCCTCGCTAATCCCGCGCGTTTATCTAGCACTTCTGAAAAACCGGACGGATTAAACTATCGAAGGTTTTCTCCGAGACTAGTTTTCCGTTCTCGGCGTATCAAATCTCTTTTCATGATCTCTTCTTCTCTTTTCATAACTTGCTAACTTACCTTTATGCTATGACAATTTTTTTTTATTTAATTAGCTTCCATGCTATATTTATTTTCAGATATGAAAATAGTTTTTTGTAATATTTTAGCTACAAACATTATTCTTTATTTTATTTTCTATGACATCAGCTTTTAAATGTCTTTATCTATCTTTTTTCATCTCTGTTTGTTATCTCGAATAGTTTAATATAAATACACATATTTAAAATTAAAATCTTATTAAAAATACGAAAAAAGCAACAATCAACATAGAAAAAGTTTGCTGTGGATTTATTGCATTTACACGTATTCGCGAATGACGACGAGAATAAAAGATGGCACATAAGGTCAATCCTTTTGAATGGTTCGAGCAATTTTCACTTCACTCGAAGCAGCTCTACTTCTACACTTTTTCTCTCACATGCTACATGTATGTTACCGACAAGTGTAACAGAGTGCAATTGAGAGAGAAAAGAGAGAGAATGTGAAAGTAGCAAGGTAAGGAAAGAATTTATCGACTCTCGAGAAATTGTCCTGATTTCCCTCTCCTACGAGATTACCCCCAACTGCACACCTTTTCAACGATTGACAAGACCAACTTTTCTCTTTCCTTGCTCCTGGTTCTTCCGTCTTCTGTTCTTACATTCGTCCCCTCTTCTCGAGCTCTCAATGCTCTTATCCCTTCCTCGTTGCCTCAAAATTGGACGACACGAGAAAATTCACTATTCCCCTCGTGCATTTCCATTCTCTTTCACGGTCACCTCGTTCACGATCCTCTTGCTTCTCCATCCTCCGGTTTTGCTTTTAGCAACAGACCGAAAAGGCTTGCCGCCCGAAATTTGGGACGTGCACAGAGCCGGCGATATTGTTTCACATTCTGCGATCTCGTGTTCCTCCTTAGGATGTAACTTATGAAAAGCATCGCAATCCTCTCCCGTGCGCGTAAAACGTTTATTAAGTCTCTGCGAAATGAACTCGAGAGACGCTTATGGATCTTACGATGTACGTGCGTATGCACTGGGTATTCTGAAAGAATTCCAGAGAGTCTGAATTCCGCGAGGACGTGATCCCACTGAGAGCGTGGATGAAAACGTGTTACATAAAGCAATAATACCGCAAAGTTAGAACAGCTAATTTAATTTTGCCGCTCGGAAGTGAACCAAGGAAATGTCACGAGTTCAGAGTGTGTCCCACAGTGTGCAAACCGCGCAGTGACATTGACTGATCTAGTTTCAAGATATTAATATACTTTTATGAAACTTGTTCTTCCATAGTAACAATCTCTTTCTTTAGGCTCTCAGATGTCATAGAAAATATTTAATAAATTAAAATTATTTCATATATCTGGAAATAAATGTTATATTTTCTTTTTTCCGTTTAATTCGGAAATAAAAAATAGTCACCAATTATTGTTTCATATAAATGTTTAATATATTTTCTTCCTTGTTATAGCTATATTGTATTAAATATTCATTGACGACCTTTAAATATGCAATTCCATTGAAATTTTCAATAAATAATCATTATATAAATATAATCTTTATTTTTTTAAAGATATCACAACAAAGTATTGAACGCGTTATTAATTTCATTCCGTTTAATTTTTATACTTACAATTTAAAAAAATTTATATTCATAATATTTTTAAATACTAATAAATCGAAAAACAATTTGTAATGTACAATTAGTAATGTATATATATTGCTAATAATAATAATAATTTTCATTGGAGTTTAAAAATATCCCAAGTAATCGTTTACATAAAAAAAATCAAGTGCTTACGCCCAGATTAAAGTAATTTATATATATATCATATATATTTTTTCATTTTTTTTGTTTATTATACTCTTTTAAGATACCTATTATTTATTATTTATCAAATTACTTGTCAATTTAATTTGCGATATTACTACTCTAGTTCTGTTTATAATTGCGTTTTAAGTCTGAAAATTGATTTTGGTGCAAGATTTATAAGATGGATATGTATATAAAATTCAAACTTTATTTAAGATTTAAGCACTAAGATCTAGCTGAAACCATATAAAACTTTTGTTTCTCGGTTGTATATTCATATTACGAGATTTCAAAGACACTTTTTCAAAGACGTTTTAAGAAATAAGCTAAGAATCGATTCGCTAAAATCGGTTTTTGCGAGAAATCGATTTGACCCGACTTTTTGCTGAAAAAGTAGCGATTTTTCACAAAATATCGGTTTAAAATAAAACTTCTTTTGCTTAGAATAATTTTTTGTGCAAAATATCAGTTTAATTTTTGATTTTTTTAAGAAATCGAAATATTCCTATTTTGTTTAATAATATTTATGTATTTTGTATTTATGTTTATTTACACGCGCGCGCGCGTGTGTGTGTGTGTGTAACATATCACATTCTTTAATCCGCCTTGAAAGAACTTTATATCATAAATCAATATTATGCACTTTTGACACAGTTTGTTATTATACATATACCTAATATCTATCATGCAGTCAAATTCCTATTGTGCTCTACAGTGAACACGCTGTGCACGTAACAGCGGCGACAGCACAGCAGCTGCTGCATGGTTCTGAGACGACGCCTGACTTTACGGGAAAGTTTCGGGCACCAGTGACGCACGGCCGTAGCAAAAGTTATCGAGCAATTTGCCTTCCACGGCAAGACGACCGTGAGAGTCAAACTGAAAAGAATCAGAGAATAGCGAAAGAGGCATCAAAATCGGACTGAATCGCCGTAGTCATAGTCGTCATCGTTGTTGTCGTCGACATTGTCGTCATGCGAAACGACGATGGCCGATAGTACCAGTTCCTAACGTACGTGTGCCGAGTTCTGAGAACTTCTATCAAAATGACTTCTGCTAACCTTTGAATTTTAAACTACGAAATTCACGGCCTCCGCATCGACTTATCGTAGCTTTATTGATTTTGTTAAAACTTGATCTGGATTATGCGCGCAATGACGAAATCGCCCGGCTTCCAGTGCCTCTTCCTTCGAGATCTTTCTAGATCTCGATTAGAAAACATTGTTTTAACTTTTACATTTTAATTTTTCCTTTTTTCGTTCTATTTTTTTTTTTAAATCAAAATATTGACATTCAAATAATTTAAGTCAAGTGATTAATTTGGTATTTAAAAAATGTAATGTTTACAAAGTTTAAAAATTCGAACTTTTAGATATTTTCTTTTCTTTGTCATTTATGCTAAATCTCTTCTTTGTAAACTTTTTATATTATTCTACTTTAATCTTCTTAATAACAAATGCGATATATCAATATTCATCACAATTAAAGTAAAATAATACTGAGATTTAACAAAATTACCGCGGTTGTGATAAGAAATCTAATCAGGAAAGTTTACGTTATTTATACTGTAAATTATTTGAGATAATGGCATGTTTGACGTGTGCGTCATGAGATAGTGTTATTTTATGCATAGTCTGCGGATAAAGCAGCTAAACTATCACTTTATATGTAATTTAAGTAGGCAGACGATAAAGACGCACCACAACACACTTAAAATTTAGATTATGCATAAACTAGTTTTACATACTATGTATCTAGATTGCTGTTATATATGTACACGTATCCCGACACTGACATTTTCCCTTGCATCCGTTCAGCCCTCAACGTATCGCTTGTAACAAAGAGACAAGAGTTTCCGATCGAAAACATAATCGAGCCTGTTAATAAACATAGTCACCTAGAGTGTCTCAGGCGGCTTTTCGTCGTATGACTTAGCATGTTATTGAGCCCCGGCCTTTCATTTCTATCCATCACAGAGGAAACACTGCAAACGAACAGGACGTACGACCAGCAGTAGTACGTTCGACCTGTTTTGCATCGGAAAAGGACCTTTCGTAGAACGTACGTGCAACCCTGAACAGTAATCGACGTGTTTTCTATTCGGCGAACGCGCGCGTTGGTACCACGAGGGCGAATTTTACGAACGATGACAGCACAAGCGGGACGCGCAGGGATCACACGACCGGTTTCGACATAGTAGAAGACATCCTAACGATGTCAGTCTGCAAGAGTTCGACTACAATCGGCGAGGAAGGCAGGGGAAGGAATCAGAAGGTGGAAAGAAAAGGAACCGTATTATCCAAGTGGACGTCGTCGACGATCCGGCGTGTCTCGAACGTTCCCCAGGAGACACCCGGGTCCACCTCGGGACGGTAATGGTGTCGCGGCTGTGCGAACGCGCCAAGAACCTCTGGCACCGTGCCCGGATACACAGAGCCCTTCTTCCTTCCTTCGTGACGAGCTTGTTAAATTTATCGAAAGCGCCAAATTAGGGAGAAGCGAGCGTTCTCTCCTTCAATTTCCTCTTGTCGAGTGCCTTTCCTGATCTCTCCTTACTCTTTGTGAAAATTTCATATCTGAAATCGCGAATTTGGAAACGATAATTTCCCAAAATACACATTTACGACAATAAACCAAAAGTAAGAAATCATTTTACAATACATCAATGTTACATGTATGCATTTCGCAAGTTTTTTTCCTTAATTTATAATTAAGAAAATATTTGATAACAAAGAACAAAGAGCACTTAACCTTTTTAAGCCCGATTGCACCAATATTACTTTGACTTTGTTTCTCTCTTTAAAGCCGAGAGAGAGAGAGAGAGAGAGAGAGAGAGAGAGAGAGAGAA
>NW_012130095.1:439606-443684 GCF_000143395.1 Atta cephalotes
GAGAGAGAGAGAGAACTGACACAGTGCACAGACGTTATAATAATCCGATTCAACTCTTATCAATCTGAGACTCAAAGACGTGATAGATATCTCCACTCGCTCACTAAAATCCTCGCGGATCATGATTGTCCGATCGACGGGATTCTATTGCCTGTTGACCCGGGAATACCCAGGAGAAACTCCTAGATATACCTCGTTACACGGATAACAGAATTGTCTATTTTTTCAGTTGACATTAATCCGCTCTGGGAGGTATATCTCGGGATCCGCAAACTGCTCTTAAACTCGAAGTCACGTGAGCGATTCCGTGGGACGGTTCAAAGATCAAAGAGCAAGGAAGCACCTAGAGAGGAACGAGTCCCATAGGAGAATCTGCCGTGTAAGCAGTGCAGTTATTTTGCGGGGTATTCTTGATACATAAATTTAGCAATGTATCATACATTTAATCAGATTTCAATTAATGAAAATATGATTATCTCCACGAAACTTTTATATCTCAAAAAAATGTTCAATTAAATTTTCGTGAAATTATATAAAATTAATTAATATAAAAATTAGTAGTTATCTATATATATATATGAGATGTGAAAATAGTCTAAAAATTTACAATAAAATTATCTTTATTATTTCCATTTAAAAATAATGAGAACTAATGAGACTATTATAATGGAAATAACTTTTATTTTAGTAAAAATTTATAGTGCATTTCTTTAAAACATAATATTATACCATGAAATAAATAATAAAATATATTCTTAAAACTTAGTGATCACCGATATTGATAATTTCAATAATTCTACATGAAACAATCACAGAATCTCTTTAAAAAATTGCAAATATATCTAAGTTATTGTATTATTGTCAGAAATCGTTTCAATTTTGATAAAACTAATTAAGATTTTATTCAATAACCAAGGATCCTCTGACAATATTCAAATATTATTAAAAATTATTAACCCTTATTGATTGGTATAAACTATATTAAAAAGCATACAATAAAAAAATTATTTTACAACAGCAGCAATTCAACAACAATAAATATTCAATAACAATTATGAAATTATCATCATCTCTAATAACACAGATTTTCAAGAGACATTCTGAAGAATATTCAAAGAATGTCCCCAGAATGTTCTTCAAATGATGTGTGCTATTAGGGATAAACGTTTAAAAAATTGAATGTAAATGTAAAAGTAAAAATAATGAAAATAATTCATACAATTTGAGAATAGAATTTTTAAAATATCTTGTAAGTTGTACATCGTAGTTCGCAACGTGACTTATTTACGCGATATCTTCCCATTGATATATCGTGATACTCCAAAATATAGTAACATAAAAAAACTTGGTAAAAATACTTTAAATTCTGGCATGGCGCATTGCGCCATAGATATACGCCAGTCTGATAACCGCGTCTGCCTACAAAGTTGTCGGAAGCCATTTAGATCGGCCTGCAGAAGCATCGCATCGGAAATCAAATAACTCGGTCAGCCTAGATGAAAGTTTCTCAAAGTTACGACATTAAGGTGCGTTTTTAACCTAGATTTTAAAGGCCATTCATAATAAAAGATAATTGATAAGTTATGAAATTTGCGAGAACTATTAGATCTATGACAGCAATCAGAAATAAACGCTCCAATGACAATTTCGACGGGCTAATCTTGAATACCAACCCGAGTGCGAACCTGAGACATGAAACTCTTAAGCGAACAGACGCGCGATTTATATCGATGTGGATGATAAGATCACGCAGAACGTTTTTCTCAAGTAAGTGGCATCATCATCATAGCGACTGCTGCCACGAGAGTTCCATTTTACACGCGTATTACGTCAAAGTAGTACCGTTCATGAAACGCAGCTCGGCACGAATCTTTTCTTCGACTCTCACTCCGCTTCCGGACCAATACCTTAAAAGCACTACCCACTCTCACCGCAACCGTGGCCTCTGAGAAGCTTGCCTGGTTCTTCCACCCCCCCCCCTCCCTCGAGCGCTTGCTATCAGATTCGAAACCCGACGCGAGATAATCCTTCTCTTACATCTGGCTCGAAGATCTTCCTCCTCACCCTTCCTTTCTCGTCCCTTCTGACCTCATCGCTGAGTGTGAATCGAGACGCTCCGCGTTATCATCCCCGGCATACAGTATGGGAGAAAAAGACTCAGTCTCTTTCTCCTTTAACCTCTCTCTCTTCTTCGTCTATATGGGCATGTATCACGCAATTTTTTTACTCGCCATTTTTCTATAGACGTGTTTGCTCCTCGACGTTTACTTTCCTTAAAAGTTCTCTCTTCTTTTACCTTTCTCAAATTATAACTCTCGCAAAGATGTCTAGAGGCGTATTGTTATCGCACGCAGTTTGGACTCACACACGCTTTGTCATGGTATATCACATCACGTCATGTCACATTATATCCTATCACGTCGTATTATGGAAAGCAGCGTAACGGTGTCGACTTATTATAAAATAATAAACTGACAAAAGAGATATTTTTTCGACAAATCACGTTAAACAGATTAGATTGAAATTTGTACAACAATGATTATAGGATAATACAAAGGAAAAATTAAGACTCTAATATGATATTTATATCTACTTTTAAGCTTCATTTTAATTTTTTGTCAAGTACACAATTGAAAATTGATGAAGATTGATGTCAGATACAAAAAATAAAACATTTTTTAATATTTAAAGTATGAGACAGTTTCAAATATTTACACAAATATAGTAGAAATTAAAAAAAAATAGCATTTTTCTTAATGTATCCAATAAGGCCAAAGTATATTTTCTTGTTTGTTATAAAAACATGTTAGAGAAATAGATCAATATAAGATCCAATAATATATTTAAAATTGTAAGTTTATTAAAATATGAACATGTTTATTGAGACACGTAAGAATACGCAAAGAACTATTTTCCAAACAATTGACTTGTCTACTTATTCATTTATCCTCATGATTTAACAGATAGATTAGAATCCATGGAATAACAAAAATAGCAAAAAGAAAATGTTAGAATCAATGCACGTACACTTCATATGCCTAAGTTGGTCATATTAATTCTAATTTACAAAGAGTTTTTCTCTCTTTGGTTATAAATAAAAAAAATTATGACGAAAATATAAATTAGATACAATGTTGTAAAGTTTAAATACAGAGCTACTATAATACGAATTACGAAAATTAATAACTATCCTTTCGCAGTTGTAGAAAGTAAATATTCATTTACAAAATATTACATCATGATTGACATTCTCCATTTTGCTGTACTGACAATAATAGAATAAACAAACTGAGCAATAAACTGATACAATCGAGTCAGACGGACAGCCTGCATAACTTACTAGTGCTAGCTGTGGAATTTATCGTGTAATTATCCACAAACAGCGAGCAGGTACCAAATTGTATTAGATACCAAATCATGCAGAATTATCTTATATAAATTATCAAATTAAAAATTATTTAAAAACTTTTTTTAAATTAATTGCAGAGTATCTTTTCTGTAAAAAAGACTCATTTTGTAAATATTATTTATAGTCAAATACAATGTATAAGAATCTGTATACACCCAAAGAAAGATTTCTATGAATCGAAGAAATCTTTCTCTAGATGTAACTACTTTCGAAACACTGACCACAAAATAGACACACAAAGATAAATTATTCTAATTCCAAGATTCTTTTTATAATTTGTATATAAATCTGTATATTTCATTTTATGTTATATTTTTATTTTATATTTTAATGATGTTTCGCTCAACATAATGCTTTCGTGAGGAACATAACGCCACGTGCGAATCCAAAGATGCGCCGCTTCCTTTCTCAGCGTAATTGTGTAATTAACTATCGTTCGCTCAACTCTGTAATTAAGTACGACGTGGTGAAATGGCGTTCCTCTCGATAGAAGCGAGCCGTTAAAAAATGAAAGGAGAAAGAAAAGAGATCCAGACGAGAGGCGGTATGTGACGCGACGGCGAAATGGATTCAATTAATTCTCGCAAAGTGTCTTGATGTCGTATTAAAATGAAATTCCGCTTTATATCGTATCAACGCGCGCATTTCTCTCTCTCTCTCTCTCTCTCC
>NW_012130095.1:452053-457788 GCF_000143395.1 Atta cephalotes
TATATATATATATATATATATATATATATATATATATAATGTAAATATATACAATAAAATGAATATCATAAGTATATTTTCAATTTTCGAGATATTTTTGGATAAAAAAGAAGCAAATCTTTATATTAGAGGATACCTCTTCGATGACTTTGACCTTGATAAGAAATCTATTTTAAAGCAGAGAATTTTTGTTCTATATAATACAATAGAAAAGAGACATTATTTTTTTTAATTTTCTTCTTAATCACTTTCAACGAATAACGGCTAAAAAACCTGTTGGAGATTATTCAGATCATAACCTTGACAATATATATCAAGATCAAGATCATGGGAGGCTCTTCTAAACATGATACTTACCAATTATACTTTAGATAGCTTAGAAACTATAAGAGATCGCCAATTACTTTATATAAGGAAAAGTTGATTAGTAACCTTCACCTTTATAACATATGTCAAGGTCAAGGTCATCGAAGAGTTGTTCTCTATAATGTAAAAGTTTACCGGAAGCATGAATATTTATTATGAACACTTGGTTACAAATGGTTTTATTGTAGAACACAAATAGATTTAAAATAATGAAATAATGTCAGATCAAATTCTTTTTGTATGTTCATGAAAAATTACGCTTTAAACATCTCTTATAAATAAAAAAACTTAAAACTAAATAAAATCATTATTTGATACTAATATTCACATTGTCTATATAAAAATATTCATTTTTCTTTATCTAGGAATATGATTATGAAATTTTAAAACATACTTATGACTCACTCTATATATATTTATTTGATATATATATATATTTGATTAAGATCCATTAATTTACAAAATTTGATTTAAAAAACATGTCTTTTACATGTAAGAATAAGAATGAGAAAAAAGAAAAGACAATATTTATATATTATATTATATATTATATATTATATATCATATATTATATACAGTTAATATGTGAAAAATGGTGCAAAACGTCATTATTATTAAAGTTAGAGATGTTTCGAATAATAGAATATATTCTTTATTAAATCAATTTATTTCAGATATGATTGCCCAAGACACTCGCCCCGGAGAGTCGAGATGTCCCATGTTCGAACCCTAGCTAAAGTAATATTTTTCATAATAAAATATCTTTACAGTTTTTCTAATTTAATTTAAGGAGGATTATTAGCATTTTAAACTCATTGTATTGAAAGTCTGAAAGTTATCAGCGCGCAATCATGTCTGAAATAAATTGATTTAATAAAGAATATACATTGTACACTGAGAAAAAAAATATATATCCTAAATTTTAATAAATATTTATTTGAATAGTAAACCAACTAAATATTTATTAAATATAAAAATATCTTTATTTGATTTAAAAAAAAAACATTAATTCGATTTAACTTAACTTCTTTTTATTAAGTAAATATTTATTTATTGTAAGTAAATGTTTAATTGGCAGTATTCAAATAAATATTTATTTAAATTTAGGCTATATTTTTTCTCAATGTAATTCGAAACATCTAACTTTGATCATGATAACGTTCTCTATCGTATTTGATATATTCATATAATACGGTCGTTTTTTAAATCTTAATAATGAAAAATGATTATTTCAACCAGAATCGTAAGTACATTCTTATGACGATCGCGGATTATTTTAGCACTATCCACACTGAAAAAAAATATAATTTTAATAAATATTTAGTTGAATACTACCAACTAAATATTTATTAAATAAGATATATTTATTTGACATTAAGAAATGTTAATTTGATTTAACAATCATTTTTTTTATTGAACAAGTATTTATTTACTGTAAGCAAATGTTTAGTTGGCAGTATTGAACTAAATATTTATTAAAATTAACTATATTTTGTTCTCAGTGCAGGATGTGTCTCGTGATGCAATTAATATTCCTTAACAGAGATTAGGATTCCACAGTTCGTCACTCCTGTGATATTTAGCGACTCTAAACTCTCTCTCTGTCATGCATACGTGCGTGATATAGATAAAGTGTGAGTGAATTTATATTTTATGTGCACTTCCATCACATAACAGAATCTGATAATACTAATAATTATTTTTTTCAAAATGAACATCAAAAAATTGAGATATTCTCTTGGAATCTAACTTTACCAAAAAACGCACAATTATTACAGCGTGAGAACATCCCACAACATGGTGACTTTGTACCTGTAGGTGTGCCAAATAATAGCATCAATATTTTTCTTTCAGTTTATTAATTAATAAATACAATATATAAAATATTTTATAAAATTCGAATGCAATTGAAAAAATATACTATTCTGAGGATCTATGAATACTTCGCATAGTCAATATGTATAAATTTTTTTACAATAACAAATTAATTCAAAATCACTGACTCTTTAATGTTTTCAAGAGTGAAACAAATGTTGCAAATGTGTGTGGGTACAAGATAAATCAACGTGGAATATTCTCACGCTGCAACACTCGTGTGATTTTTTTTATTCAATTCCAAGAGAATATCTTCATTCTTGCTCAATTCTTCGGTATTTTGAGGAAAAGTCTATTAATATCATCAAATTCTGCATATATAAAATGCACATGAAATATAAATTCACTCACACTTTATTGTATCACGAACACACACACGCATACATGCACGCATGCTCAAAGGATTTGAAATCGCTAAATAGAAAATAACAAATTGTGAAATCCTATTCTCTGTCAAGGGATATTAGGACTGCACTTCTACGTGGTGATTCCTGGATAATGTTAAAGTCCGCGATCTTTATATGAAGAATGTACTTAAGAGTACGTTTTTAGTTAAAATCATCATTTTTCACTTATTAATCGTATATGTGAACAATGTCATTTTTTATTTATTTAAGTAATTTTAACAATGTTCCTATCACAATTGTTATTTCCTGATAACGATTGTTATTTCCAGTTTTTTGAAGACTCAAACAATAATTTTTCAAGGTCTATTCAGGTGTATTTTGAGAGGCAAAAATCGATATTTTTTTAACATCCTTCTTTGTATGGTTACAAAACAACAACATCTTATTTCTCATACAGAAAGAACAGTTTTACTAAAGTATTTAAAAATTTAGCTAGATAAACAAATTTGAAAATTATATTCAAATCTATATCTAGCTAAATTTTTAGAATTTTAGCAAAATCATTCTTTCCATACACGATTATGTATATTTTCAAACAATGCAAGACAAAGGCGAATGTATAAGATGTATTTGCTGACTAGCAAGAAGCAATCAGCAATGGTGGATGACCATTCGCAAAACCAGATGATATGGTTATGGAAAAGGCATAAAACAATTTTGCGGAACAGATCGCGTAAAGTCTCGTGAACTGCCATAAATTTCATTCCCGGTGTGCGCCACGCGCGCAATGCTCTTCCAACTTTCAACCGTTTCCACTAAAACCTTCGAGTTCCCTCGAGTACCGTGAGCTTCTTCGCGGTACTCCCTCCCTCTGAAGATCGATCCTTGGGAATATTCAAACAAAAATTATTTTCTGCTGAATTGCTGCTAGAAGCAACTTCAAGTACGTGTGGTATTTACCATGTAATCACATAAACCATATAATTACTTATCTAGTATCGCTTAATATATTCGCAAAGAAATCCTTAATCTAACAAGATTTATTAAAACATGAAATACAATTGCTTCTCTAATAAATTTAGAGTAAAAGTCTTTTTGAAGAATACGTTAAAAGAATATTTTTAATTTTGAATCTTTTCAATAATATATATGAAATTTTAAAATTCCATTTCAATCACTTAAAATTAATCGAACGGTTGAGCTTTTTTAAACTACTAAATCTTAAAAGCTTAAATTTTTCAAATAAAAAACGATAGTCATTCTCTATCTTATTAATATTTTCATAAAATAGATTTTTTTTATAACTTTTAAAGAAAATGAATGTGGATATTGAAATAGAATATTTAAAAAACAAATCAATCGTCTTGATTTTTGGAAAATATAGTTGAAGTGCGCGCGCGTAGCAAAAAAAAGAATATCTAACATTCAAACTTTCACGAGGGCAATTTCGCTTATTTACACTACAGCATTGCACAGCAAATATCAAGTTTTGCGCGTAAAATTATTGGCACGCTTACGAAAGAAACGTGAATTTTGATCCTATAAATTTTGAGAAAAGCTCAAATCGTACGCGCACGATAAATTCTAAATTTCCCTTTTACATTCGAGGGAAACGTAAACTAGGTTTTCGCGCCGAAGTTTCGTGGTAAACACATTTGTATGGGATCGTTTAGTAGTCGCGTTATCGCTCGTAAGCCAAATAAGAATTGCTAAAGCGAAGCCAATTTTTTCCAACTCAACGGATACTTACAGTTCCGATTTATTACATAAAAACAATGTACTACATCTTGGCACAAGTATGTTAAATAAAATGTGCTAGCTGAAAAATATTAGATTAATAAAAAAAAAGAAATTATTTTTCAAATTTAAATTTCCTCTATATATGTATTTCTATCTTACTTTAATTCTAATGGAAGATAATATGTAACAAAAGCAAAAAAAATGATTAATTATATATTATATATTATTATCGATGCCAAATAGTTTATTATCTTTATTTATTATCTCATTAATATCATAATTTATAAGATCTGTATTTTTATATAAATCCATATCAAATGAAATACTTAAAATAAAGTTTACATTTTAAAAGTATATTACATATTTTCATAATAAACAATTATAGAAAAATTACAGATTATTCTAGATTGCACTTAAAAATAACACGAACATAGCAATGATTTATCATCTAGATTAAAATTATATTTCAAAATGAAAAATAATATTTTTTAATTTATGTTCTAATAGAAATATACGCAAATGTAATAAAATAATGATAAAAATCTCAATTAATATATGTTATCTCTTTCAGTATATCTTTTAAGTATTCAAGATTTTATGAAAAGTTACATTGCGATGCAAGATTATGTTCAACAAATATTAATAAATCAATAAAATATTTTAATTTTTTTTTAATTTTTATAATTAAGCTCTAAATCATAATGAACTGCGTTACAATGAAACACGATAAAAAAATTGAAATTTTTTATCGTTTTTTCAATTTTAATTTATAACAACAAAAATGATAATAATAAACAAAATAAATAAATAATATAAAAGCATTTTTTTAATAAACATAAAATTATAAATAATTATAAATACAACTTTTATATGTATATTTATTTAAATATGTGAATATTAACACATTTGTAAAAATGAGTGCAATGTGATTTATTTATGTATAAGGATACATTGCATCCATTTTTACAAATATATTAATGTTCACTTTAAATCAATAAAAATTATCAATAAAATGTGATTTAATATCCAATTTTAATTAGAGATCAATTGACAATATATTTCTGATAATGTATACTCCAATTATATATAATATGCACGCAGACTTCTTTCCTTAATAAAATAAAAGATAATAAGAAATAGAAATAAGGCCGTCAACCCTAGATCTTTAGTGCTTAAATAATTCAATCTGAATTAGATATATATACATATATATATATATATATATACACAAATATTTGTAGTTCAGTTTTAGAGATAGAGAAGAAAAAAGAAGAAAAGGAAATGAGAGGGAAGAGAGAAGTAGAGAGAGAGAACAAAAAGAAAAGAAGAGAATGAATATAACAAGAATTTATGGAATTCGGAGAAAGAGGGAGAGAGAGGAGGGGAGGGGAGGGGAGGGGAGGGAGA
>NW_012130095.1:471361-474364 GCF_000143395.1 Atta cephalotes
GGAGGGAGAGAGAGAGGGGGGGGGGGGCCTTTAATTCCTTCGTTAGGACAATCCAATTCCCCAAGTAAAACACATACATTAATTACGATAACGCGTCATCAGAATAGATAATTGTATGGTCCTTTGCCATGTGGCATTCCTGATGTTAATCGCGCGCAACGCGTCCTTTACTACATAGTGTACATTGTAACGAAATTCCAATAAATTACAATCGCAAAAACGAAAGAAATACAAAGCCAAATTTAATATTTAAAATTTAATATTGGATTTACGCAAGAATGACCATTATTAACGAACAGATCTTATTATATTTATTAAAAACATATATTAATTAAACATTGCAATGTTTCGGCTTGAAATCAATTATTTGTTTCATACAGTGCGATAATAAAGTTGCAATCTTTTTAGAATGTTATGAATAAATATAATAATAAGAAGTATTTACACGAAAAAAATTTTAATATTCTAGCAATCACTTTGAGCGAAAATCCTTCTTTTTTGATTAAACAGAATTATTTTCAGATCTGTATCAGTGTACGTACAGTGAGTACAAAAAGTATTCATATAAGGAAAATATGTTTAAAAAAAAAATCTTAATTTTAAAAAGTAAACATTATCTAGCAAAACATGACTTATCAATTTAATGTCAAATCGATATCGATTGACCTACAATGATATCAACCAATTCGATATTGATTCCATCTAATTGGAAAAATGGCTATTTCTTTTTGAATAGTTAGCAATTTATTCATAAACAATAAAACTGCATATTTTTCAAAATTACAATGTTAAAAATGTCATAAAATTTTTGTACTACCTTTAAGTTACACAAATTAAATTCAATTTTATGGCACTAAATTAAATTTAATGCATCTGCAACTGAAAAGTATTTTTGTGTACATGTATGTGAAATTTAGTGTACTTTCCATAAAATTTTACGAAGTTAGTACATTTTTAGTACATAGTTTTAGTACATTTTTTATTAAATTTCATGTAGATTTGTATGAAACTTAATGTAGGTAAACTTATAAATTTATGTAAATGTTAAATTTAAGTAATTTATAATTTCATGATTATTTATTGACAACATTATTAAATATTTTTAATGTATCTGCTTGAAATTTATTTATTTCTATTACATGTAACGGAAGCAAATTTTTTTTTTTTTAACAGTGTATATGTACCAATAAAATATGTAATAATTAAACAAAGTATTATCTTTACTATTTTTAAAAATTAAAAAATGATATTATTTGAATGCATAAAAAATATTCAGTACAGTCGAGAAATTTAGTTTTTAACACGCGCGTGTGCAAAGTTTGTTTATATCAGAAGAGAACGTATTCATTATATAAAATTGCTAATTAATGTTTACTTTTTATAAATAAGACTTTTTTAAATAAAAATTTTCCTTGAACGAATGAATACTTTTTGCACTCATTATAGCTAAATTTTTAAATGTTTCAATAAAATCATCTTTTCCGTGTAAATAATTGACATCATTTTCTATTATTCAATCATTTTTCAAACATCATTTTCCATTATTACTTATTCTGATTTCTGTACTATTCCGCTCTCTTAATTCGAAAATAACGAATTATGTTTAAATCAGATAAAAATTCGAAACGCTTCGAAAGATACATTTAGAAATTTAATCGTTAAAACTGTTATTGATTGTGTCAATATTGTCTCTAAAACGATAATTTATAATTTCCATTTCTATCGATTCCGTAAATAAGTTATGAGAGATACTCGTTTCGATGAATAATTGATACAGTCATTAATCGCGAGAGTTAATTAATCACGCGGGTAACTAGCAGCTAATTGTTCGTATGAAATAATTGCATTTAATATCTTCTCGTGTTTGAGACAATCCAATTTCGATGTGACAATACACGAAATGGCATGCGTCATTACCTACAGACTCGAATCTCGCAAGGTGAATGACAACGCAGTGCGTAGTAACCTTATGTACATATGTATATATATATATATATATATACACATACGTAGTAACGCGCTATCAGACAAACACCAAAGCCAATCAATTTCATTAACATGAATGTTTAATATTTTGACATTAATGTATACTAAATATTTTATTTCTTATATTTCGAGATAACGATTCTCATTACTTAAATAATTTAATCCAACTATTGTTTTATCACTTTTTCATTTTTATCCTAAAATATATTTAATATATAATTAATTACTCCATTTAAAAAGATTATTAAAGCTGTACTATTTAAAAAATAAAATTTATTTTTATTTTTGCATAAAAAGCAATTTTGTCATTTTTCAAAATCTATTTGATTTTAAATCAAATACATAATAAATTTATATATATACGTAATTGTTCCTTTCTAAAAAAAATCGGAATTTTGTAAATTGTAATATAAATTGTAGCATAATTTAAAAAATATTATAAATTGTAACATAATTTTTAAAATGTTGACATATATATGTGTATACAAATCTCTTCCAAAAATTAATTGCGTGAAGTAAAATTCCAATTATGTCTCAAAATAAAATCTGAGTCTTCAATTAAATCGTGATTATAAATATGATTTAACAAATATTAAATCAAGTCTTAAGATTTATTTATTAAATTATTATATTTTATTATTTCTACATGGAGTTTAATTAAATTTTGCAACAGAAATAAATACGAGCATAAATTCCTCGTAACGATTTAAAGTACTTAATAATTTATATTTAATAAAAAAGTGACGATATATGATATAAAAAAAGTAAAGGAAATAATGCTATCGAAAATTCTTATTTTCGGTCTTATATTGGATCATGATATATGATATAAATTGACAATTGTCAAGTATCTTTTTCATGTCAAAAGTCTTATTTCAAACAGTCTGTGCCTTTGGGATTTTATCTCGCCCGAGTTACTTATTCAACTTTATAAGAGATACATAAGCATTGCAAATGCAAATTACAAAAATGTATACGTATATATATATATATATATATATATATATATATGTATAT